>NC_056726.1:1386753801-1386816301 GCF_019279795.1 Protopterus annectens
TCCTATCTCGCCTACATTCATAACTGATGGGACAGCGTCCCTAGCACCTAAAACCCCGGGTGGCTCACTGGAACACACTCCTGAGAACTGCGGAACCAAATGAAGCTCTGCCTCGGGAAGCCACATCAAGCTTGTAATGAGAAATGAAGGTGTGCGGAGAAGACCAAGTAGCAGCCGCGCAAATATCTTCTATTGAAACTTTGGAGTGAAAAGCTACAGAGGTGGCCATAGCCCTGGTAGAATGAGCTTTGAGTGGGAAAGGCAACTCTCTGCCTGACTGGGAATAAATGAAAGAGATGCAATCCTTAATCCATTTGGCAATGGTGGTTTTGGCAACTGGTAGACCTAACCTATTCTCCGCAAAGGACACAAACAGTTGGTCAGATTTTCGTGTCTGAGTGGTCCTATCTAAAAAAAGCAGTTGCCTGTGAACATCCAACTGGTGGAAGGTATATTCTGCTCTATTAGAAAAATTTGGAAAGAAAACTGGGAGCTCCAATGATTGCTGAATGTATAAAGGGGATGCTACCTTAGGCAAAAAGGATGGATTCAATCTAAGGGAAACTCTGTCTTTGTGAAAAATCAAATAAGGAGGGGAAGAACAGAGAGCCTGAAGCTCTGAAACCCGCTTAGCAGAAGTTATTGCCACTAGAAAGGCAGTCTTCCACGACAGGAATTTTATATCACAAGTGGCTGCAGGCTCAAAGGGACGGGCAGTTAAAGAGGCCAGAACCAAATTTAAGTCCCAAGGGGGCACGGGATGAGCCATAGGAGGCCTGAGGAGCCAGGCTCCCTTAAGAAAGGACTTGCAAAGTCTATTAGCCATGAAAGAAGGCTCTATAGCAACATGAAAATTAGATATAGCCGCCAGTTGAACTTTAAGTGTGGCGACTGAAGAGCCTGAATGAAACAATGAAGCTAGAAATTCCAAGACCTGCGGAACTGGGGCCGTAAGAGGATCAATGCTTCGCTGCTGGGCCCAACAAACAGACCTTTTCCATTTGCTGGAATACAGCTTAACGGTAGACGGCTTGTGGGAAGAGGACAAGATGTGCATCACTTCCGAAGAAAGAGAAAGATCTCTAACTACGGATGGAAGTGGAGTAACCAAGCAGCCAGTCACAATGACCGGAGGGACAGATGAGAGTGTCCCGACTGATTGGACTACAGACCCGGCACTGGGTCCAGAATCCAGGGGCCCTGTACTGCATACTTTTGAAGGAATGGGAACCAAACCTGACGGGGCCAAAGTGGGGCGACCAAAATCATGTGGCACCCAACATGAAGAGCCTTCTGAATCACCCTTGGGAGAAGGGGAATCGGGGGGAAGGCATAAAGCAGACCCGGGGGCCAATTGTGGGCTAGAGCGTCCCTGGGAGACTGCCCCTGAGAGGGTGTCAGAGTGAAGAACTCTCTGCACTTCGCATTGTTGGGGCTGGCGAACAAGTCGCAACAAGGGAGACCCCATCTGGCGAAGATCTGCGCAGCCACCCTGTTGTTGAGGGACCACTCATCGGGCAACAGGAGAGTCCTGCTGAGCCTGTCTGCAATTACATTGGCTTTTCCCGGAATGTGCATGGCTACTAAGAAACGTCGAGAGGCTATGGCCCAGCGCCATACTCTCATGGCCTCCCTGCAAAGGGGGTAGGACCTAGTTCCGCCCTGCTTGTTTATGTGCCAAACTACCGACATGTTGTCGGATAGAATCGCAATAGTACCTTGAGGGAGAGCATGATGAAGTGCTTGTAAAACCAGAAGCACCGCTCTCATTTCCAGGATATTGATGTGAAAGTGCACTTCGCAATCCTGCCAAGTGCCTTGGACAGACCTGTCCAGATAATGACCACCCCCACCCTATCTGGGAGGCATCCGTGGTCACTGTGGCAACAGGGGGCTGAAGGGCGAAAGGACGCCCCCAGTCCAGGTTGGACCGACATAGCCACCAACGGAGGTCCCGACGACAACTGTCCGTAATCAGAACCAGGTGGTTCAGGGGAAGTTCTTGGTATGACCATTGAACCGAAAATAGCCATTGCAGCACCTGCATGTGCAGCCTGGCTAACGGTACTAGGAGGATAGTTGCAGCCATCGTGCCCAATAACTGAAGAATCTGTCTGGCAGGAACTCGAGATTTGGGTAACAAATTTAGAACCTGTGATTGTAGAACCTGAATTCTCTCTGATGGCAAAAATGCCCGCATCCTTTTTGTGTCTAACTCTGCACCTATAAAGGTGATACGCTGAGATGGCCGCAGCACAGATTTTTTCCAATTGAAAGTGATTCCTAGAGAGAGACCCAAGGTTACTGTGGCCATCAGTGCTCGAATCAGTAGATGCTTGGAGGTGGCAGTGAGGAGCCAGTCGTCGAGATAGGGAAACACTTGGAATCCTAGACTTCTCAAGTGAGCTGTCACCACTGCCAGACACTTGGTAAACACCCTGGGGGCTGTGGTGACACCAAAGGGCAGTGCACGAAACTGGAAATGACTGGTTCCTAGGCGGAAGCGTAAATGACTCCTGGACTCTTGACGTATCAAAATGTGATAGTAAGCGTCCTTGAGGTCTATGGAGCACATCCAGACATCCTTCTCCAATAACAGGAGAATGGACTGACGGGTGACCATCCGGAACTTGGACTTCTTCACAAAACGATTTAAAGAGCTTAGGTCCAAAATGGGCCTTATGCCCCCTGTCTTTTTTGGCACCAAAAATAATCTTGAGTAAGTTCCTGATCCGATCTGGTCGGCGGGGACGGGCTGGATGACCCCTTTGCTTAGCAGCTTTGAAACTTCTATGGCTGCCAGATCCTGCTGACTGGGTGGCACATCCGGGATTCTCCTTGTAGGAGGAGGGGGCTTGAAAAAGGGGATGAGGTAGCCTCCGGTTACAATACGAAGCACCCACTGATCCTTGGTTATCGATTCCCAAGCCTGTGGGTGTTTCGCAAAACGACCCCCGACCGGCTCCAGAGAAGCACAGCCGGGCCACATCCTAGGGATGTTGAGGGTAGGAGGAACCACGAAAGGAGTCACAGTCTCCAGAGTTACGGGGGCCTCTGCCACCTCTAGGGCGGCGTCTTCCTGAATCCTCCCCCCCTGCCTCTGGAGGGGGGATCACTCGCTGGAGTAGAGAAGAACTTTTGGGATTTCCTGAACCACATCTTCCCTCCTCTCTGGGCCTTGGGAGCGGAAAAACGGGCCCCAATGGCAGTCAAGGTCTTGCCCTCCTGCTTGCACCGAGTAAGTGTGTCCTTCACCTTGGGTCCAAACAAAGAAGACCCATCAAAGGGGGCGTCGGCGAAGGAAGACTTAAAGGCCTCCGCGAGTGGACACAAGCGTAACCAGGCTTGTCTCCTAAGAGCCACTCTTGTGCCCGCTGCTCTACTCGCTCCTTCGGCTGCATAGGAAATGAGCCTCATGGACGAGTTGACAATAGAAGATAGGGTAGTCATCTGGGCACCTACGGTCTGTGCTAACTCCTCAGGAAGGTTACCCGCAAGGGACTCTCCTAACTCCTTGAGGAGGACCCTTTGGAGCCTTGCAAAATAACAGAGATAGTTCAGCGACCGCAGGGTAAAGGTCGCTGAAGAAAGGGTACGCTTCCCGTACCTATCCGTGCTCCTAGAATCCTTATTAGGAGGATGAATAGACGTTGAAGCCTCTGCCACGTCCTGCTGAGTGGCAGATGCCACCACCATAGCATCAACTGTAACACCCTTAGTGAGGAATTCCTTCTGGGGAGGGGCTGAAAGAAACTTATTAGGCCTGGCAGACACCAATTCTGCTGTATCAGGATGTTCCCACACCCTCCGAGAGATTAGATCTAATAACTTGTCGAAGGGTGGAGACACCCAGGAGGAGGAGGGCTGGGCCCCGAAGGCCTTGAGGAAAACTGACTCCTCAGCGGTAGGGGCTTTGGATTGCCAATCGCCTCTCTGTCTCAAGATCTCAAGGATATCCGAGAAGGAGACGTCATCCGAGGACGATTTAGGGGTCGAGGTCAGTATCTGAAGTGACGGATTCATCTTGGGAATCAATGTGCTTCCTCTTACACAGTTTCTTCCTTGGGGGTTCATCCGAAGCAGATTCAGAAGGACCCCCCGGAAGAAGGGAACCCTCTAAGGGGGTATCCTCAGGCCCTGGGGCCCCACTGTTGTGGGAAAGAATGTCTCCAGAGGCACCAGTACCCAAAACTTGGGACGGTGAGGTAGAAACCTTCTGAACCGGCAAGGTCATGGCCAGCGCACTCCTCATGGCCTCAAAAGCAGGACCTCCAGACTCTGCAGAGGGCACTTGCTGAGAGACCACGGCGGTACCGGGAATACCTGCGGCCGATGCTCCGAGGGGAAGACTGGGCATTGAAGAGGCGAGCTCCACAGTGTTGCCCTCGGCCCCCACCGAGGAAGACCCGGTACCAAACCCTGACACCGAGGACAGGGTAGGAATGAAGGTCGGAGCAGAGAAACTCCGAGGGGGTCCCTGCTCCGACTGGACGATTCTGCTGCGTTCTACCTGCACCGACTCCAATGGCTCCAAGGGGGTCGGAGGAGGAATCAAATGCATGGGATGTGGAATCGGCTCCGAAGCCGCGTGGGCTGGAGCCGAGATCATTTTAGTAAAAACTGGGGACTGGAACAGCCTCTGGATAACCCTATCCAAATCCGAATCCGACAACCTAGAGGATTTGGGGGAAACAGATTGGGGCCGAGAAGACTTCTGCCTCGGCTCCGATAAAGCAGGGGATCGGCTCCGAAAGGGTTCCAGCACTATCGGACCAGAGACCGGAACCGTTTCCAACAGTGTCGGGGCCGAAGGAGGCTCCGGAGCTGAGGGGGAAGAGTCTGAGCTGCACACCTCCAACGGCTCCGAGACCAAAGGAGCCGAAGTAGGTGATTGGCCTCTCGATGCACTAACCTGCGGCTCCGACACCAACGGAGCCGAGGGAAGAAGCACCGAGGCAGACCCTTCAGCCATTGGCTCCGAAGCCATTGGAGCCGAGGAAGAAGAAGTCGATCCCAGTTTCTTAGCTGTCGGGTCCGACGGATTAGTCGGAGCCGACGATCTATGCTTCTTGGGTGTCGGGCCCGATGGACTGGTCGGAGCAGACAATCTCTTCTTTTTAGAAGCTGGAGATGAAGCCAAAGCTTCCTCAAATGAAGGCTTAATCAGACCCCTAAGTATCAGCTTGTTTTTTCTCTCCTGGAGCACCCTGGAGGAAAAAGCGTGACACACACTGCAAGTATCCTGTAAATGTTTAGGCCCTAAACAGTACACGCAGACAGCATGGCTGTCTGTGATAGACATTTTATAATTACATTTTGCACACTTTTTGAACCCTGATTTCTGCTCCTTAGACATTTTGGGTACAGTAGAAAAAACAGGTAACTGATAGCTAGAAAAAAAACAGTAACTAATGTATGGGCTAAAGCCCTCTAACTTAAACGGGCTTAGCCCAATACAACAGGTCAAATACACAGAAGTAAGGAAATACGTGGGCCAAAGCCCTCTAACTTAAACGGGCTTAGCACGAAAACTATTTCAGTCACACAACAAGAAAATTAAATAGACATACAATAAGGACCTTGCCCAGTACACTAGTAGCGCGAAAGAGAATAAAATTTAATTTTACACAAAACTGGCCACAAATGCTCACAAAGCTGTTAAAACAGCTGTTTGTTTAAATTCTGACAGAAACCCTAGTCAAAAAAGACCAAAAGGTCAAGAAAAAAACACTTAGCTCCAGCCAAGTGGAGACCACGTCCGGCTTGAAAAGCGGCAAACGAGATCTGGAGAAGCAGGAGTGGTGCATTATGGGATAAGGGGTAGCCCAGCCAATGAGAGACTTCGTTCTAGTGTATAGTGGCCGAGTCGGAGCCGACGGATCGGCTCCGAACCCATCAGTTATGAATGTAGGCGAGATAGGATCCCATTACATCCTTAACTTTGACCTACACATAAACAATAACATCAAAAAAACACACTAAAAGCTTGGTATGCTCTACAGGCACCAACACTTTCTTAGCCTCTCTACTAGACAAACCCTTGCAACTACCTTTTTATTACCCTCTCTCCTTTATGGTACCCCTCTCCTCGCTAATATCCGAAATTCTACAAAATCCAAACTTGCTATATGTTACAACAGAATAGCACAATTTGCCAACAAGGCCACATTCTCATCCCACCACTGTAAGTCACTGAAACAATTAGGGTGGCTGGAACTCCCCCACCATCTCTCATTCACCCAACTAACTACTGTGCACAAAATAATCTACAGACCCACCGACTGTCCTGCTCTCTCAACTCTACTTGCCAAATACCATTCCAGCAGCTATCTAAGATCTGAAAATCATCTACTTCTAAAAGTAGAGAAGCCCACCTTACCTGCTGGTAAACTCCTCTATGCCTTCACTGTCGCCAAACTATGGAACTCACGTCCGCCTTCTATAAGAAACACAGGCAGCACCACCACCTTCAAACAAATGCTGAAAAATCACCTCAACTCTTCCTGGCTATGTTCCTGCTCTATAACCTAACCTCTTCACTCTCCTTATATGATTACTAAACTCCTATGTCTTTTGCTACTAGTGACTGATGATATTTTCTCCATATTTATTTTTATCTTCACTTGTTGACACTGGTACAATAATACTGATCTCTGTTTACACCACTCTGATTGAATTAATTGATTTCTGCTTTAATGTATATTTTCTGTATATATTACTGTAATCAAACAAACTAGATTCCTGCTTTTATGTATATATTCTGTATTTGTTACTATATTTACTATCTGTAACACTGTTTCTGCTTCTGTACTAATTAATGTTTACATTTTTTCTGTATCTCGTTGGAGCTTTTCTCCCCGGGCCTCCACTGAAAATGGGCTCTTTTAGGCCCAGTGGACTTATCCCGTTAAACAAATGCAATAAATAAATAAATAAATTGCTATATATATTTCACATATGGTACAATTATACCACACAGTCCCCCACATGTATTATGCACATTGAAAATATCAATTACAGTATTGTGGAAGGTATAAAACAATTTTTTGGATTAGTGCTATAACATTTAATATGCTAGCTTGTTAATCATATACTGTTGTTGGATAGTTTGCATTTGTTTACCAGGAAAGTCTGAGCATGAATCCCATTTTCCGTGGAGGCCCACCCCAACATAAATATTTCAATTAATAAACAACATAATATTATTACATGATATACAGTAACAAATAGCAGAATTGACATACAGGATAAATAAAGTCAGATCAGAAAATCATACAGTGAATATTAAACAACAATCACAGGATACTGAACACCCAGTAAAGTACAATCAATTGTGATAACCAATGTGAAAGATGTGAAAATATTTTAAATATAGGCAAAAGAGTAAGAGAAAGGAAAGAGATTTTGCAGATGGGGTACATTAGGAAATGGAATTAAAGTAGGGAGCTACTGCAGAAGTAAGTAGTGCTTTGACTAATAAGAGATGGGAGGAAGGAAAAGGGGGAAAAGGAGAGCAAGGGAAAAAGAATGGAGAGGAAAGGAAGAAGGAAGAGAGAGGAAAGAAAGGAAGAGAGGGAAGGAGTAACAGGTAGTGTCAGCCTGATGTAGGACATGTACAGAGCCAGGAGTTAAGGACAAATCACTTTAGAGATTGCATGAATATGTCACTACCTGACATTGCTCTAACATCCACAGGAATACTGTTCCAGACCTTGGCTACTGAGTAGGAATATAGGCAGTGACGGATAGATTTTTTTTGGCTTATGGAATTCAAGGAAGTGTTTCTCAGATAAATGAAGAGGGTGATTAGGGAGGTAATGGTTAAGAATGGTGCTCGTTGCTGGGCAGCATGAGGATTACTCCAAAGTATAACAAAATTGCAGCAATTTACTTGTTCTTATAACAAGATTGCAGTATTAGTAATCAGAAGAAAGTTCAGCTACAGCTATTAGTTATCAGAATAATGTTTAGCTAACAGGAATATGCATTAAGCACATTACTGTAGAGACCTTAATATTGCAAACAATTTATAGAAAGAGCCTTAAATTGACAATAAAATATGTATTTTTCTAGTTATTTTTAGTTACACTTTGAATATATGCAATATTCATTTCAACTGTGGTGGCAACATTGCATGCTTGTTAGATATATGCATAATATATTATATTTCAATATAGTGGCAATAAAGTAGACTCTGAGAAATTTGTATCTAATACATGTATTTGACAAGGACTCATGGGTAATATACAAACTGTAGTTGAAGAGAGCTGTATCGAGATAAAAGAGGTTCAAATTGATGTGTGATTTGTTCGATCTTTACTTGAAATGTCTGCCAAAGCAATCCGATTTACACAGGCAGAAAGGGACCCAAATAAGTTAGGCAATGAAGACCTCATGCTACTGCCTAAAACGTATTATAATGCTATAATATTCATTGTATATGTGGTTGTTACACTGTTGGGTAAACATGTTGAACATATTTTATATTACATGTGTATGTTACTCTACCAGTGCATTGTGCATCGCATGTTTACTGTTTCGTAATTATATGTATAAACTTTTCTCCAAGTATACAACAAACATTCATGGGTAATACAGTAATCACAACTGTGAATAATATTTTGTAAGTTCTATACTCAACTACATTTTACCAGTATGGCAAAGCCTATCATAATAATATGCGATTAGAGGTAATAAAGCTTTAGTAGTGCTCAAGAATGATCTGTGAGTATATTGTTACTGTTTCACAATTCATCATAGTACTAACATGTATGAGCCACTACTTACTTGCTATTGCCCACTGCTATAAATGGTACAACATTCAACAATACACACATGTGCTCATACTGATCAGACTATGGCATGTTAACATATAACAGCTTTATCTGTTTCCAAGCAAGACATACACCAGGTACTCAATCTCTAATATTCTAGATATACCTGCCAAGTTCACATTTCTGCAATTATACTTGATCTGGCGGTAGGTCCAGCATCATATGCATTTTCCTTCACTAGACTATGTTTTATTTTATTTTTTTTGCAAATAAATCCATGGAGGTTACACGAGTTAGGCTGACTTTTGTGGCTGTGTGTCTGTTCCAAGCCCTCCTCTTCCTGACAGCAAGCTATTCAGTGTAACTCAGGTGATTAATCCCCCTGTGTAGAGCTCACCAGCTGGGTACAAGAAGATACCGATCCTGGGAGGTATCATTGATGCATATATTGCCAGGAGGCCCTAACCCTATGTGGTGGCATTATTTAAAAGGTGACTGTCAGCCACTAGGCATGGCCACTCTTTTGGTGTGTCCCCACTTCCTTCTGAAACTGAACATACACCTCTGTCATGGTCTGCTCATTCACCAAGTCCAGATGCCATTCATGTTTCTGGTCTTGACCAAGGCCCAGAGCCACAAGGACCACTTGCACCACTCCACCACATTGTCATTATCCCTTCTATCAAACTGAGATAAGTAAGCTCAGCCTCAGAATCCCTTTCTCCCACCGGATCCCACAGGTGCCTGAACTACATAAAGGAATCCATGTCTGTGTCATTGTTAGTTTCATCTCTATACATGAATATAGCTTGCTTGCTCTGTAAGAATTGTACACTTTGACAATTACTATTCAATCAGCAAGTATGTGCAAATATTGGCATTATGTGCTACTAGTCCCTGTCAAGATACACATTTTGTAGAGAATAAAATTCTGAAACATTGCATGTTATTGTGGCCTGTTAGTAATGTATGACATTGGAGATCTAAATGTGGTGCCAATATCATACAAGTCTACAGTATTTGGAGATACACACAAACATACACACGGGAGTAATACTTCTAACATAGGGAGATAGTGTAATTGCCTAATACCGATGTATGTCCACTTACCTATTATGTCACATTCACTAGACTGTATCACATTTTACATCTGTGCTGTGTATGTACATAACTACAGAGCTCCTTCTATCTGTATAGTGTGATATTGCCTACCTTTGTGAAGCTTCCTTTGGAATTTGTTTAATATAGATGGCAAAACTTCCATTTTAATGCTTGGTGTAGCCACATCTTCTGGGCAGTGATGCATACTTTTCTACATTTGTGTGTTTCCTATTGCTATGTTACATTCTTATCATAGAAAGCTGTTTGCCATCCAGAACTGTCCGTGACAGTAAGCCATATATCATTTCTAAATATAAGTAGTTTCATATCTATGTGGTTGTGTAGAAAAGTGAATCAGAATAGGTTTTCTCTCACACTTACACACACACACACACACACACACACACACACACACACACACACACACACACACGTCTTTCTCTCTTGCTCTTACTATATATATATATATATATATATATGTGTGTGTGTGTGTGTGTGTGTGTAACCATAATATAAGCAAAGCTAAAATTCAGTGCATTACTGCATTGGATAAACAATCTGTCTTGTAATGTTTACAGTCCATGTGCATAGCACACGTGAGCATGGCCTGTTATACTTCTTTAATTACTCCAAAAACTTTGTACTACAATAGTTCAAGCCTTTTTAGAATTTTAGAATACCCCATTGTCTATGCATATATATATATAACCATAAAGTGACAATGTATACCAATATATGCTACAGTGTTCATCAGTCAAAATCTGTCTAGTGAGTATTACTATTCCCTTCCATAAGATAAAAGAATACTCTTTGAAATAAATGGCCCATTCATTACATTGACAACTGTGGAGTACCTTGATGTAAGGCTTCTCAGCATCCCACCATAAAATGGATCACTCTTGATCAATGCTCTAGCCTGGTTAAAAATTCAATAAATAAACACATAAATAAATAATCTAAACTTTGTCAAATGCATACTAGTTAGACAAAAAAAAAAGGTAGTGCCCTGTGTGGCAGCAGCTGCTTCTGATCGTTGCAGAAAAGTGCACCATCTGTCTTGTTTTTCATCGGATACATCAGAAAAATCAATTTCGGAAGCAGGAAATGAAGGTACGATATGCTACAATGCTGAGATTCTACTTGAACTTCGATCTCTAATTTTGCTGTATGTATGATGAGCTACTAACAGTGAGGCCTATAAGGCCTAACAGACTCCAAGAACTAATACAACTAGGCATCTTGCTGAAACATGGCCAAAAATGCACAGATCTGGCTAAGCGTACATTCATTGCCCCTGGCACATGCATAAAAAGGAAAAGATGTAAAAGGTCAATAAAAAGAGGCACCAGAGTAGGAATTACAGCCAAACTGAAAGCTAATCCACACAGGCCTGCACTTCCTTCCTTACTGCTGGCTAATGTACACTCTTCGAGAGTAAAATGGATTACTTAAAGCTGGAAATCTCTACATATATTAAGGTGAGAAACAGTTACTTGTGTTCACTGAAACTTGGCTTAACTCCAACATAAATGACAGTACAGTTAATGTAGCAGGAATGACATTATTTCGTGCTGACAGAATTCATTCATTCTTTGGCAAATCCCGGGGAGGGGGTGTAGGTATATATGTGAACAACAACTGGGGTATTAACTGTGAGGTGCTCCCCTCACACTACTCAGAGAACACTGAATTTCTGTGTCTAAAATGCAGCCTGTATTACTTGCCTAGAGAGTTTAATGGAGTGAGCATAACAGCTGTTTACATTCCACCCAGTGCAAACATCAATGCAGCACTTGCCACTCTATACCAGTCTATAAGTGAACTCCAGAACAGGAACCAAGAGTTTGCCCATGTAATTGCAGGTGACTTTAACCAAGCCAAGCTGAAATCAGTATTACCCCACTACCATCAGCATGTGAATTTCACGACCAGAGGGGAGAATACACTAGATAAGGTTTTCACCAACATAAAATTGGCATATAAGGCAGCACCTTATTCACACCTGGGCAACTCGGATCATCTTGCCATCATGCTGTTTCCTGCCTACAAACCACTGCTAAAATCAGGAAAACCATCAAGAAAGCAAATAAGGTTATGCTCTGAGGGTACGGTCACAGCACTGCAAGACTGCTTCAAGAGTACAGACTGGTCAATGTTCTGGGAGGCAGCCACAACGAATCACCAAACAGACCTGGAGGAATATACAGAATATAACAGAATCTGTTATGGCCTACATCTCAAAATGTGTGGATGATGTGACAACTATCAAATACTTCACCAGATATCCAAACTAAAAACCATGGCTGTCCAGTGAGGTGTACGAGCTTATAAAGCCTCATAATGCAGCATTCAGATCTAAAGGCAAGGATGCCTTACAGGAGGCCAGAGCAAACCTAAACAAAGGCATAAAAGAGGCAAAGAGAACCTATGGAGGAAAAATTCAGGGTCACTTTAATGACCAAAGGGACTCTAGACATCTATGGAAAGGCATACAAGCCATAACTGACTACAAACCTGCATACACCCAGTGTGATGACAGAACAGAATTCTTAAATGAACTAAACAATTTCTTCAGCAGGTTCGACACAGACAAGAAAGCTGTGACAAATAAACTACCTGTTGGTCAGAATGAGGAAGTGCTATGCCTCAGCACAGCTCATGTACTGAAAACTTTGAGATGAGTTAACCCAAGGAAAGCAACTGGTCTGGATAACATTATGGGCAGGATTCCCAGGGCCTGTGCTGCACAGCTGGCATTGGTACTCACAGACATTTTCAATACATCACTGTGATTAGCCATCGTACCAAGATGCTTTAGGAACATGACTATCATTCCCTTGCGCAAGAAACCACAACCAGCAAGTCTGAATGATTCTCGCCCAGTTGCTCTAACATTGACAGTAATGAAGTGCTTTGAGTGGCTGATCAAGGACCACATTTCAGCAAGCATACTTGCAACACTAGATACATTGCAGTTTGCCTACTGGTCAAACCGCTATACAGCAGATTCCATCTCTTAGCACTTCATGAAACCTTGACTGACTTGGAAAATAAGGACTGTTCTGTCAGGATGTTACTCATCAACTTCAATTCCGCCTTTAATACTGTCACCCACCCTCCGCACGAACCTAGTGATGAAACTAATCCAACTTGGCATCAACACCCCCCTTGTGCAATTGGATAGTAGACTTTCTCACAGACAGACCCCAAAAGCTATGTGTGGGAAATAACAGCTTTAAAAGCATAACTCTGGACACGGGTGTACCACAGGGCTGTGTCCTGAGTCCTCTACGCTTCACCTTGCTTACATATGACTGTGTAGTCAGATATGAATCCAACAGAATTATCAGTTTTGCAGACACCACAGTCATAGGTCTTGTCAGGAACTGTGTGGAAACAGTATATAGGAGTGAAGTGGAACATCTGCTAGGCTGGTGTGACAGCAACAATCCGACTTGAATATCAGCAAGACCAAGGAACTGATTGTGGATGTAGGAGGTCTCAGGGAGGACATCAACCTCTGGAAATTAAGGAAGTAGCAGTAGAAAGAGTCAAGAGCACTAAGTTCCTAGGTATAATCATATCAGAGGACCTGTCTTGGTCACTGCACAGCAACCACACTGTCAGAAAGGTGCAACAACATTTGCACTATCTACAGAAACTGAGGAAAGCAAACCTGTCATGGTCCATCCTCCAAGCCTTCTACAGGGGAACCATCGCGAGCATACTGACAAACAACATCACTGTATGGTATGGGAACTGTAATGCCTCAGACTGCAAGGCTCTCTGGAGAGTAGTAACAGTAGCAGAAAGAACCACTGGCTCTCCACTGGCATCCTTGGATGACTTACATGAATCTCAATGTATTGGAAGAGCTAAAAAGATAATAAATGACCATACTCACCCTGCTTGTGGTATATTCTCCCACCTTTCCTCAGGTAGGCGTTACCACAGCATGCCCTGTAAGACTTCCAGGCTCAATAGAAACTTTTTCCCTTTATCCACCAGATTGCTGAACTCTAACAATAGGCATGCCAGAAGCCATTCTGCTCTTTCAACCAATTAACTGAATGCTCTCTTGACTAATCCAGTAAATGGCATACTCTCATGTCCATTTATTCTAAGATCACTACTACTGGTAGCATACTTTATTGCAATATCCAAATCTTCATCTGCACTGAAACTTGAATGTGCAATACTTTATGCAATATTTTTGCTTCACAGGTACCTGTTAACATGAAATTTCAAGTTTGTGCATATCTACTTATGCAATACCCTAAATGGCACATTTTTATAAATGTAATTTCTGTAAATGTCTGTCCTAGTATTACTAAACAGTAACTGTATCTATGTATGTTTCTTGTACTGGAAACGAAACAATATAATTTCGTTTAGCTTCTCAATGTGCAGATCTAAATGACAATAAAGTATACTTTGACTGATCTCATCAACACCAATCATATTTTGAAGTTTAAAAATCATGCGATAATTAGAAATCACAAAGTCTGTTTAATTTTATATTCTATTAAGATTGCCATAACTACTACTTAACTCAATTTAGCCTACAGTATTAAGACTCCAAGGCAAAATACCATTAATCCTGTGTCTTCTTCCTTTACATCAGTAATGCGCCAAATGAGTCAACTCTAAGGCAGGGTAATATTGTATCAACATGCACATCAACCCCCCCCCCCCCCGCCCCCTTACACACACACAAAGAAAAAAATGCATCTGGCAGTACAGTACATCTTAAAGTGCTGTGGCATCAATGTTCCCTCTTTGAGGAAGTGGCAGGATAAGAGGATTTTGTGGCAGTGGCTGCAATGTATTAAGTCGATGTGCAGAGAATTCAGTGAGCCAAGGTCAACTACAGAACCTGCTGCCAGAGGGCCAGAGAGATGGAGTTCTGAGGAGCAGCAAAAGACTGCATCTCCTTTCCTGGGAGAGGGTGTTTTGTTCACCTACCAAAAGAGCTTCTTCTTCTCATGAAGACCAGGGGTTATCTCCAGATTCAAAAAATAATAATGGCTTAATAGGCATGTATGGACTGCTGCTACAAATGATGCTGGCATGTGGAAGTATACAACCACGTGAGAGCCAAGAATATGGTGTCTCTAAGTCAACTGACACATTAGAACATATAACAAGTTCCAGCCTTCACAGAATACATCTACACAGCCACCAATACTTTGTCTTCAGTGGAACTCCTAAAAAAGGTAATCTAACTCCAGAAGGAAGAAGCCTCTTTGGAGAGCAGGATGGGAAGATAAACTGAAAGGCCTGATAGTAAGTGGGGTCTGGATTATTTTATATATTTATGTATGTGTTTTTGTGTGTGTACATATTGAATACTAAGATCAATATTATAGAAAATGCACTTTTTCTTTAAGAAGCATTCAAACAAGAAATAAACTGTAATCAAAACAACATCTAAAAAATGATACTGCATTACGCTGGATGTACTAGAAACAGACATGAAGGAATGCAAGGAAAGTGTTTTCTCTGGCCTACCTCTGCTCTGTTACCTTTGAGTATTATTCTAAAGAGCATAAGTAGAAATCATCAATAAGGAATTAGTCTAAATGATCCCATAAAAAGACGTAAACACTCCCCACAGGTTTGCATTTGCCAAGAAAACCTGCTTAGTCATGGGAGCTGTGCAGCAGCAAGGAATTTGCTTTTACCGCACAGGGTGAGAATGCTTGGTAAACTTCAGCAACATTTAGTGACAAATTACAGAAGAAATCATGCCCAAACGTTTGAAAGTGAACAATGTACCAGCCACTGTTTAAATTCTATAACTCTAGTTCTAGACAACATTCAAAGATGTTCTGAGGATTTTTTTTCACAAAAATGTATTTGGCTCATGCTAAAATACTAAACAGTGGAGCATCATTACTTTTGGTACACAAACTCTCCCATCATCACACTATCTAGACAACACACCTCTATGAAATGAAAACGTAGTCAGGTACCTAGTAAAATGGATTGATAACTCCCTCTCTTTTGACCACCGTGAACAATGGTTGCCAGGAAATCATTTTATGTATCCAAACTTAACAGTAGGGATGGCACAGCAGATAGTGCTTTAACCTCACAGCAAGAAGTTTCTCTGTTCAATTCTTGGCTGGGCTCACTTATGTGCAGAGTCTGCGTGTCCTCCCTGTTTTTGCATGGTTTCCTCTGGGTGCTCTGGTTTCATCCCACATTCGAAAGACATGCGGTAGGTGGATTCGTCACAATAAATTAGCCACTGGTGAGTGTGTTGTGTGGAGAAACTACTGCAGTAGAGCTAGCCACCCGGCAGTGTATACCTTGGCTCTAGATGATTATCACTGTTGAAGTGTACTCCAACCCCATGTACAAAAAAGGGACAAATGGGTTGTGGATGGATAGATGTAATTGCCAAAGGAATGTCATCAAGGTCTAAAGAGGCAATCACTCCCTTATACTCAGCATTGATTAGGCCAGTTACTGAGTATAACACCCCCTTTGGGATGTATCTCACTAGACATATCAAACAATAAGAAAGTCCCTATAGGTTCCTAACCAAAAAGATCACAGGTCTAAAAAGTCCATAAGCTATCAAGAGAGGCTCAAAGGTTATCACTTTTTTCACCATCCTACATACTTTTGAGGGGAGAGCTTTGTCTTGTTTTCAGCCTTATTACATACTAAGCTGTCCTGGACCTTCTGTATTTCCTCAAGTCCAGAATCAGCACAATACTAGAACAAGTGAACTAAATCTTCAGCAACAGAAAAAAAAATGAAAAAAAAGGTGGAGGGACAGGTTTATAACCTAGCACCTCCCAAACCTCTGGAATAAACTTCCCCTGCCTGTTACTATCTTCCCTTAAATATAGCCTAGATGACTGGATTGGTATCCACACATTTACACTAGGATTGATAGGCATGGCCCTCCTGCAAAAAGAAGGTGCAGCCTCAGGGAGGGTACTGGCAAGGCATAAATGATTTTAACACTTCAATTGCTTTGTAATAGCTATACATTTCGAAAAGCTTTCTATTTCTTAACCAATTAGTTGCCATTGTTTTACTGTAGTATGAGAAAAGGTGCAGCAAAATAATGTCAACCTGTCCTACACAGAAGACAAGTAGAAAATCACGGGTCTATATCATAAGCACGAAAAGACAAAACCGCAAACGCTCACATGAGCGAAAATGCCGTGAATCGAAAGTGTGATTGTGGAGTCATGTTACAGTGAGGAGTGGGATATTTGCCATTTCCTCACTGTAGTGCGACCTCGGAGTTGGAATATATAGCTAGCGGGGGGTGATGGGGGGTGCAGCACCCCACAATAGCAAGTTCGATTACCGGCATTTTTGCTCATGTGAGCATTTGCGGTTTTGTCTTTTCATGCTTATAATATAGACCCAAAGATCACCAGTCAGTGTCAAGGCACAACAGGTAGCACACTTGTCTTTATTTTATAAGGCTATGGGTTCTATTCCCACACCAGGTTGATCAATTGCTGATTGGGGCAGCATAAGGAAGGCGCTACACTCCTAAGTGTGCTGTCCTTCGGATGAAACATTAAACCGAGGCCCTGTCTGATTGAGTTGGTGGTAGCCCATGTGAATGTAAAAGATCCTGCAGCAACTATCAAAAAGAGGAGGGGAAGTTCCTTGATGCACTGGCCAAATTTCTCCTAATTGTATAAATACCACCTTAGGTCTCCAATGAAAAGAGGCTGACCTGGTTAACATAGGATAAACAAATTAAATACCTTGTCATCTAGTTTGGGGGACATGTTTAGTATAATGATTAGAGCCTTTACCTCATGATTTGAAGGTACAGGGTTGGATTCTGACTTCTGGTTATTGGGAAGGCTTTTAATAGTCTTCTGACTGATAGCCAAGTATTTACCTAAGAACCTATAAGATCATTAAATACAAGATAAAATGAAGTGCTTCAACTTGGAAAGGAAGACCATTTTTTAAAAATATATAGTACCCGGCAGTGTAAATCTTGGCTCTAGATGATTGTCACTATTGAAGTGACAACCTGACACCATGTGCAAAAATGGGAAAAAGGGGTTGACGCATACCTCTCAACTGTACAGATTTTCGCAGAATGTCCAGATTTTGCCTCATACAAAACCTATTATTCTATCAACTTTCTACGTTTGTAAGAGCAATATAATATAAAATCTGTCTCTGTTTGTCCCCCCATCATTTTAGGCTTTGTCCAGATTTTCTGCTCTAAGAGGTTAAGAGGTATGGGTTGAGGATGGATATAATACATTCCAGTCCTTGTGCTCAATTTCCTTGAAAGCAACGTTCTGGTTATGTCATCTGATGAGTCCTGCATATTTCAGAAGAAGTGCTCTATTTGTAATATGTAACACAGTTACACTACATATGATTACTCTTTATATGTACATAGAACCACTATATGCACATTTAAGAAAAGCACTCAGCCATAAATGAACTAAGTACCTCCACAAAAAATATTAAGGCAGACTCTTTACTGGTTATGTTGTCCACTGAACTATTTACCAACATGTCCGTAAGCATAATAAACATAATCTCTTCTGTAAATGCACAATCCTTTAATGTACTCAGTTATTCACTACGCTTGCAAAGGAGAGTCGTGTGCATTTCTGAGACATTTTGTTTTTATTTCGTCTTGTATACATTTAAGTATACATATCACTCTCCTGTGTGACCATGATGAATTACTGTGCAACCAGTAGGGTATGAACAGATGGAAGAGTAAATATGGCAAGAGCTCCATAGGTCTTATCAGCACATGTGCTTTTGTTCTGGCCCTTCTCCTGATGGCAACTATTTTCAAAAACTAATCATGTAAATTAATGAGTGGGTTCACAATCCATAAGCCAGCATTTCTTTCAGTATTAAGGATAGCACAACCAGACACCAAAGTAGTACAAGATACAAAACTGCTGCTGAGAAGCAGAACTTGAATACCTGCTTATAAATGGAAAATGTAACAGCCAGCAGTGTGCCTATTTCTTGTGTTATGCCTTTAACTCCTGCTTTGCCTTCTGCTTCTAATCTACAGAAAAAAGTATATCAGTCCTGTATGCTTCAGAACTTCTCTACTGTGCTTGTCTTCTCACTCCACCTATGCAAGGCGTCTACTACCTTATCTACAAATAAATCCCTCTGTATTGAAAGCGCTTTTCAATTTCTCCTTTAAAAGATGCTTTTTACTGGTTTCATGTACATACTTCTGATGCATTACTATTCTCTTCCCCTTTATATATAACGTCACACATTTTCTTATCATATAACTTTTGACTCGCGTTCTGCACCATCGTTTTTTACCCAGCTTAGAATTGTCCCCTCCTTCTCCAAACGTTTACAGTGATAAAGCTTTAAATTGTAGACAGAAATCAAGATAAGAATGTAAAAAAAATATTAACTATTATCCGGTACTGTGTCATAAGCTCTTCTTTCTGTAAACATTAACGGCTGAAATGGGTGTACCGTGGGTCGATTTTATTCGTACACAGGAATGCTGGCCTTTAGCCCTAGATGCAATAATATTTGCTCAATATCTCCTACTCTGTACATCACTGCCATTATAAAATGAGCTAAAGGTTTAACTTAAAAAAAGGAAAATAAATATGTGTGCAGAAATTTTAAAAATATTTAATTTTATAACATAATGATCCTTCTATGAGACATAAAATGCCACTGAGGAGGACACAGACACACCATTACTAAACAACAGCTGTAGGTATTACAGTAGAGGAGGGGTGATAAATGTTATATAATGCACATGAAGGATTTCGAGATGAATTTATTTGCAGACTTGCGTAGTTTTGGCTGCCATTGTCTGGTCAAATAACAAATACACAAGTACTTTCCAGTTCAGTTGAACTTTGGAATGGTTCACTGCAATGAGTGGAAAACATGATAATTCTCATTACAACTGTTCTAAAAATGTATGACTCACCATGCTTATTAGGGCATGTCCCCTGTCGGTCATACATGACACTTCACTGCCAGAGATAATGAAATGTGCACCCTAAAGGACTCCACTTCTTGAACACCATTCAAAACAGATTTCACCTGCAATAAAAATGCAGTAATTACAAGGAAAGAGAAATAGACCTCATTATTTACTAACATGATTTTTGTCACACAGTCAAGCAACTGCTGTGAAGGCCAAATAAAAGAAAGCTAGAGAGCACGAATAAGGCACCTAATGCAGAAATCGTCTCAAGGATTAACTGATAGAGTAGTAAAGATACTGTAATTCCCACTTAAGAAAGGGGAAAGAATATGAGATGCTAAGAATTTAGTAGTGGTGTCTATAAGGATCAGGTTAAGCATTACTGAGCGTCCATGGCTTAGGCCTAGTGAGAGAAAGTAGGGCTGTGTAAATAAACTTACCATAACAGTAGATGTTCGAATGACCACTGCTGCAGTAGCCTTAGCTATAAGGGTTATATTCTGCCAGGATATAACACTAGTCAGTTTCCAAAGCTTCAGGACACCTTCAACATGCTCAAACTGTTAGCCAGCTTGAGCAGAGCTGACTAAAAGATAAATTTGGGCACCAAGCCCTTTAGAGCTTTCCTGCCAACAAACAGACAGAAGCTGGGCCCTGAAAGGGACAATGCTCGAAAGAACAAAACTGAATAATCATACCCGAACATAAACAGCACACTAAAAAAAACAAGTGAGATGGAGGGAGGGAGTAGCTACTGCAGCAGTGGTCATTTGAATATCCACTGTTATGTAACTTTACTAACACAACTGTAGCCTTAGCTATATGGGTAGATTACGCTAACTTACTACATTTGGAAGGTAGAAGGAGAAGAGTCCAGTAATCCCTGGTGAATTGTCCTTGCAAAAGCTTTTCTAGACCTAGAGAAGGAATCAAGCTTATAGTGCTTTGTAAAAGTATGTATAGAGGACCAAGTTACTGCTTATAGAATACTTGTAGAAGCCAACCCTTTCCAAAATGGTGTAGATGAAGTCAAGGCCCTGGTAAAGTGAGCTTGACCCTGCCTATAATAATTTTGTCATGGTGAATATAATAAAAGTTAGTAGCCTTAGACAACCATTTGGGAATAGTCTGTTTTGACACAGGTTGTCCCTTCTTACCTTCACAATAAATGAACAATTGATCTGGAGATCTGAAAGATTTAGTTCTGTCAAAATATTACCTGAGTGGTCTGTGAACATCCAAGGTATGGAGTACCCTTATTCCTCATTTTTGGGTCAGGAAATAAAATGAGGCATTTGATAGCTTGGCTTAAAGTTAACTCAGATACCACTTTAGGCATAAAAGAAGGACTCAATTCTCCAAGAAACTCTGTCTCTGTGGAAAATGAGACAGGGCTAACTCACCACAAGAGCCTGAAACGCAGATACCTTTCTTGCAGAAGTCAAAGTAGTCATTAAAATAGTTTTTCATGTTAAGAACCTCAAGTGAGCTGCATTAGCTGGTTCAAACGCAGCAAGTGTTAAGTTTCTCAAAAACAAGATACAAGGCGAGGCCACCATGTTTTTGGAGGCCTCTTATGCAAAACCCCTTTCAAAAACATTTAGACATGAGAATGCACTGAAAGAGGAGGATCCATGTGTACACATGCTGAAATGGTTGATAAAAAACCTAGAGAGAGGAGTAAGAAAGGCCATAGGATAGTAACTCACATAAATATTGTAAAACTAGGAACAACTAGCCCTGAATTTGGTGCTGGTTATTTTGCTGGCACTGACTAGGAAACCTTTTCCATTTGTTAATGGATTATTTTCTAGTAGCAGACTTTCTTGTCTCCATTAGTACTTGCTGCACTTCCTCAGTAAACAGGTACCTAAAAGGAATTAAGACTCTATCATCCAGGAAGTCAAATTAATGTGATTGGTTTCAGGGTGTATCAAACACCCTTGTTCTTGTGTGAGTAGACCAGTCTGAGAAGAAGCTTGTGATAATTACCCCTTGCCACTTCCAAAAGAAGGGAGAACCACAGTTGCCTGTGCCAGAAGGGAATCACCACAATGATGGGGGATTCCTTCTGAATCTTCCGATGTACACTGGATATTACTGGAAAGGGTGGAAAAGCACACAGGAACATTCCTGTCCAAGGAAAAGAAAAGGCATCTGGTCTTTCAGGCCTTCGTGCATGACGTCCTGGAAGAGAACCTTACCAGTTGATTGTTCACAGAGCAGGCAAAGAGCTCTATTTGAAGAACTCCTCACAGATGGAGCAAATCTTGGAAGACCACTGTTCTATTGGTCCTGCTTGTCCTGCTCAGCTTGTCTGCCACACAATTTTTCTCTGATGGAATGTAGGATGCCTGTAGAGTGACATTGTGATGTGATGCTACATCCCAAGCTGCCATGGCTAGTCTTCAGAGGGAGTACGACCTGGCTCCCCCTTGCTTGCTGATCTACCACATGATTGTTGCACAGTCTGTAACAACTTGAAGAGGTCCCGGGTGTCAAGAAAGGAGATACTGCCAGCCCAACTACCTGGAATGTTGTAAATAATTATATGTAATTTGTGAATGTCAACATGATTTATACAGAAGTGCCACAAAGGGAGATACTCCTGGCACAGCTCTCTGGAATTTTGTAAACAATTATATGTAATGTGTGGATATCAACATGATTCATATAAGATGCTTACATTACAACTGTATTAGAACTGTATGTAATGTGTATATCTAACATTTGTACAGACGTGTGTTAAAAAAGGTAGTTTGTAAAGTACTGAGTTTAAAAATGTATCCACAGTATGCCCTGCTGGAAGAAAACAGAAATGTACATATACTATTGTAACTATTTAAATGTATATATTTTACCAGTGGAAACTGGAACACAGGAGGTTAACTTCAGTCCAGCAAAACTTCAGAAAAATAGCTGAAATTAAATTAGTTTATGACAGCAAGAAACAGGATGTCTACACTAGAGAGCTCTCTGTGTTGTCTTTAAGGAGAGATAATTACTAAGCTTGAGATGTGGAAGTGTTTTACTGTTTTATGACGTCCAGCATCTGCGACAGATCTGAGGTCTATGTATTTTCACAAGTAGATGTTAAATACTGCCAGATTCCAACAGTGGGGGTATCACCTGGAGAGAGTCAGATGACAATAAATGATGTCATTCTGCAGGCTATCCTATCAGTAATATTTGAGATACTAATTTGAGGAGACTCTGAGAGAGACACAGCATTTCTGTATTCTGTCTTTGACCTGACAATATCAGCTAGAAGATCCATTCACCACATCTGCCTTGCTCTGTAAGTAAGTTAACTAGGGTATAGTAATTATCTTAGATATAGTCAGGAATATAGCAAAACTTAGCTTAGATATTTTCTTTATTTATTTGAGACTGTCCTGCAATGTTGTTTTTAATATTACTGTGATTTTGAACTCTTGTCACTGCAAATATATATTTAGTATTGTCTTGTTCTTTTATTATTTATTACTAAATATATTTAAGCCTTTCATTGTGGCTGATCTGTGTAGAGATATTTAATTCTGAAAGTACTTAAATATTTATTTGTTGACACTGTGTAGGCCGCCCCTAGTAGTCTTGCTTTTGGTCAAACTATCCCTTGGTATTATTTATTTTATTTACTTATTTCACATTTGTTAACCGGGTTAGTCCAACTGAGTTTGCAAACAAACCCATTTTCGGTGGAGATCCAAGGGGAAAAGCTTCGGCAAACATAAGTAAAGATAAAGTGACAATATTCAAATATTAAATAACAATCACAATACAAAATAACTGTAAAAAAGAAAAGGTTATTAACTATTTGCATTACATTGATAGTAATAAACAAAAAGAAAGTTCAACAACTCCAATGCTAAAAAGAACAGGAACTTCCCAAAGAAACTCGTGCACGAAAGGATGTAAATTCTTTACTTTTATTCCACAATCCTATAGCAGTTAAGCGCTTTCAACTGGAACCCAGGTTCTGAAGAAGACTGGGTTCCAGTTGAAAGCGCTTAACTGCTATAGGATTGTGGAATAAAAGTAAAGAATTTACATCCTTTCGTGCACGAGTTTCTTTGGGAAGTTCCTGTTCTTTTTAGCATTACATTGATAGTAAGCAACCCATTTTCAGTGGAGATCCAAGGGGAAAGAACCCCAGCAAACAAAAGCAAAGAAAAACATACAGGACAAAAACTATTAAAAATAACAATGCAAATACGAAATTAATTATAAAGAGAAAAACAAAAGAAAAAAATTATGAACATTAAGGGTTGCACTGATAGTAGTTGTCTAAACTTTTACTACATATGAGAGTAAAAACAAAAAGATAACTGTTGTTCAAAAGAAGGACAATGTATAGACATTGATAGGAAGTGGCAGGCAAAGAGATAGTGTGGAGAATGGGAGGGGGAAGAGAAAGGAGGGCTATAGTAGTAGAGCTGAGGGTTTAGGAGGTTAGTTTAAGTAGAAGTTACTAACAGAGAAAGAATGTTAAGAGATGCAATGGGTTATACAGTAGGACAGACTAAGACTATGTGTGGTCAAGGCAACGGCATAATTTCAAGTTTAGTAGGTGAGATTTAAGCTCCTTTTTAAAACAGAGAAAGGAAAGGCTGGATCTAATATGGAGACAGAGTTTGTTCCAATTTAGTGAGACAGAGTGTAAAGCAGTTTAACAATATTCCTTTTGGGTTTATAAACTGAGAGAAGATGCTTAGCAGCATTCCGGACAGGCCGGGGTGGAGGGTAGGGAGTAACATGGGAGGCAAGAGCAGGGCAGGCAGAGGGGTTGTTGAGTATGGAAAATGTAGTGTGGAGTTGCGATTGTAGGAGAAGGTGTGGAAATTCCAGCCACTGAAGTTAGTTTAGTGAGAGGCATTGATGTGAAGAGAGTGGTTGGTTTAGAATAAATCTGGCAATTTTGTTGTATGTTTGTTCCAGTCTCTGCATTGAGATAGTTTGGATATTGCTAAGGATGGGGGAAGTGTATAGAAGACTAGGTAAGAGAAATGCCTGCACAAGAGCGTGTTTAGTGGCAGTAGTGAGGAATTTTTTGCTCCTATAAAGTAGTCCAAGTTTTTGGTTTTTTTTTTTGGATGGCCTATTGTATGCTCACGTCAAATTTTAGTTGGTCATCAATTATTACCCCAAGAAGTTTGGTGTGTGAGGCAGGGGAGATAGTGGTGCCACCTAGGGAGGAAAGAGAAAAGTTGGATTTAAGGTGAGAGAGTGTTTGAGGTAGGAAGAGAAGGAGCTGAGTTTTCTTAGGGTTAAGGATTAGTTGATTATTTCTGAATAATTTTTCAACAGAATTCTTGCTAGTGTATGTAGTTCAGAGATAGTGCTGGAGATAGATAAGCGAGTAGAGTCGTCTGCGTATTGTAGTACAGATGAGAGACTGCAGGATAAATGTAGGTTGTTGGTAAAAATGTTGAAAAGGAGTGGTCCAAGTATGGAGGCTTGTGGTACTCCCGTTTGAACAGCAGGGAAGGGTGAAAAAGCCTGCTGCCATCTAACAGGTTGTTTTCTGCCAGTAAGTACGATTGGAACCAGACAAGAGTAGAAGGAGAGAGGTTTAGGTCAGAGAGCCTGTTAAGAATGATGGGATGAGACAGTGCTGAATGCTTTAGAGGGATCGGGGAATAGACAAGAGATGAGGAGGTTGTTGTCTAGCTTCTGCAACCTTTTGATTAAATGATAGTGAGGCAGTCAAGGTACTTTGTTTAGGGCGGAAACCATGCTGAGAGGGGGTGAGGACATTTTCATGAATAAGATGGGACAGTAGTTGAGTATGTATACATTTTTCAAGGATCTTAGAGAGCGGTGAGAGAATAGTGATTTGTCTATAGTTAGAGGGTTCAACAGAGTTGCCACCTTTGTGTAGAGCAGTGGTATAGAAGGATTTCCATATTTCCGATATAGTATATTCCTGAATGGAACAGTTGATTAAAATAGATACAGGATATGTAATAGAGTCAGCAACAATTTTCAGAAATTGAGGGGGGAGTTTATCAGTGAAGGGAGAGCACGGTTTTAGTTTAAGAAGCAGGGATTTGATATATTTAGTAGAAACAGGTCGCAAGGTAAAAGACTGAGAGACAGAGGAGCATAGAGGTTTAGGGAGAGGTGAGAGTGACACAGAAGAGTTGAGATGAGCAGAGTTACCAGAGGGTAGGAGTTTAGATATGCTGTCTATGAGGTGTAAGTTGAGTAAGTCTGAAGTTTCAGAGGGAGTGTGATAGGGGAAAGGGTTAGGGATGGTAGGAGAACCAGTGTGGAGCAGGGAGTTGATGGTACTCCAGAACTTTGGGGGGTTATTTGGGTGAGAGCTTTGAAATTTAGTGAAATAGTGGAGTTTATCCAAAATAATACTTTTTTGGTACTTACGTATTATCGGAACCAGATTTTTGTGGGTGTGAAATTCGGAAACTGCAAGTGAAACGAAGACATGAGAAAGTCTACAGTGTCATTCAAAGTCCTTATTGCAGATGAAGAAGTTTGCCTTAGCTTCAGGAAGAGAAAATAATTTGAAAATTCTCTTCATGATTTGCGTGCATTACAGACGCACAATGTAATTGTCATGGCTGCTATTGTACTGAGAAATGGAATATGTAAGCACTGATTGATCCAGTTTCGAAAAAGGGTGTAACATCAATTTTTCCTTTGCCTGAAATCAGCAGCAGGATACTGTTACCCAGTATTAGTTCATGGGAAATAAGTTGTGATTATTTTAAGTTGACATTTGTTAACCGGCTTAGTCCGAGTGGGCACAGAGCCTTTTTCAGTGGAGAACCAAGTAGAAAAGCTGCACCAAGCTGTCAAGTAAAATTAAAATGGATACAGGAGAACAGAAAAATCCCATTAACAAAGTCTATCAAACTTTTAAGTAAGCTGGGGTTATACTTATGGGGGTGATAACCCTCAATTACATTGTTTAATCACAAACAGCTTGCGAGGAAGTCAGTGCGGATATGTTAGCAGGAAATATCAAGGTCTGTGTTCTGTGAACCTGAAACAGATCTCAAACTTGTGAGCATGGTGTGTCAAGAAGAACAGGGTCATGGCATTCCTGCTGGAAACACAGACAACATTATTTGAATAAAAGTAATATGACTGTTACTGATTGCTTGCAGCAGGCATGTAATATAATACTCCATAATCAGAACTGCTTCACAACTCTTGCTTTAGGAAGCATATTGCTACCACCTTTGTAACGTCGTGTAATTCATATTTTTTTCACTGGTGTAAAACATTTGCTGTCATGCACAGTAAGTAAAGGTAAAATAAACAGCAGTTTAGGTTTAGTTCACGGAAAGTAAGCAAGCTGTGGCTATTTCTGGGAATTACATGACGTTACAAATCTGGTTGCGATAATACTTAAGTACCTTTTTTTACACGATTTCTAAGTTGCTTATAATCTTGGAGAAAGGTGGGAGTTTTGGTGGTTTGCCATTTTTTCTATAGAGCATCTCTGTCATGCATCAAAGCATGAGCAGCCTTGGAGAGCCA
Source organism: Protopterus annectens (assembly GCF_019279795.1). NCBI lineage: Eukaryota > Metazoa > Chordata > Ceratodontiformes > Protopteridae > Protopterus > Protopterus annectens. The sequence continues at coordinate 1,386,781,126 of NC_056726.1, forward strand.
GGGTGCAAAATTAGATTCGATTCTGATTTTGCATGTTGGAGAAAGAGTGTTTAGGACATCAAGGTAAACGTGGTTGAATTTAGTAACAGCATCATTGAGTGGGAGAGTTTTTAGGAAAGACCAGTTGATGGCAGAGAGTCTATAGTTAAATGTTTCAGGGAAAAAGTTAGTTTCCTACAATCTCTGTAGAGATGGGGCTTAGAGAGATGAGGACAGTGCCTTAAGACAGAGATGGGAGAATGGTCACTAATAGAGTCAGGGAATGTAGAAGGGTTACAATAGTTGTTTGGAGAGTTGGTCCACTAACATTAGACACTAAGATTGGACACCCTTTGTTAAGGGCCTTAAAGCAGAAGTGGACATAGCTAGTAAACTTGTGCCAGCCTTTCCCAGGTGTGTGTGTGTGTAAAACAAATCTTCAAGAGTGTGTGTCAGCTACTTGGACAGGGACACAAAGCACTGGTTGGACTGAGAGAGAATTGGAGTACTTGGCTTGGAACCCTGGCTAAGGACTCAAACCTATAGCTGTGCCAGTCTTATTGGGAATCTAGAGAAAGAAGAAGAAACCAGCCCCAGACTGAGTGTGGTCTCTGTGCTCTTAAGTAAAATTGCACTTAATGCAGAGAGCTGTATCTGGAAATATTGTGTGTGTACTTGTCATCCTCTCAGTGTACGTTCCCCATTATTGCCAGTGGTGAGGATTGAGGCTCCTTGATTACTGGTCCAAAGGTGGGGTGTCACACTGGGAACCAATGATGATTCAGAGAGTGGAGTGCCTTGATCAGGGCAAGCATTTATGTTATATTTATGTGCATGCATCTGTCCTTGGTTTCCCACACTCCATGCAATTTTATCCATCCTGAAACTGCCCCCCAGGCAAAGTCCAAGACGTCTCTGGTGACTGACCACTTTAGAACAGGGAGGGAGAAAGAGAAACCTGGATTTAGGGAAATGGATTTAGGGAAAACTGTTGTCTCCACCAAGTGATTTCTCTTTTGACAAACGCACCAGAACTGGGATCTGAAAAGACAAGGGGTGATGTTGGTGGAACCAAAGAGACTTCAGATTCCACTATGTCTTTCTCATGTGGAGTCTTGTCAGGGGTTCATGATAATCATAGAAGCTATGCAACCCAACATTCTGAGGAATTCCCTCGCAGTGACTGAAGTCTGAGTGGAAAACCCTAGAAATAAATGTGGAAATATATCTATTTTCCTGTGGAAGAAAAGCTCTTTGAACTGTGGTGTCGAGATGACATCCCAAAAACACAATCCTGTGAGAAGGATGCAAGAAAGTCTTTTGAATGTTCTCTTGGAATCCCAGCTTGTGTAAGAGATCTCTCACCCAAGGGAGAGAGAGAGAGAGAGGGAGATTTCTGACACTTTGAAAAAGACTCTGCAAGATAAGCAAGTCATCTAAATATGGAAAAATGTGGATACCCTGTAGCCTACAATAAGTTATAACTGGAGCTAGACACTTTGTGAACATTCTTGTTGCATTGGATAGTCCAAACGTTAAAGCAGATAACTTGATAATGTAAAGGAGACACACTAATCCTTAAAAAAACATCTGAAGTCTGGATGAATTGGAATATGATGATAACCATCTTTTACATCTGGTGTTACCAGGAAACCTGAATGAGAGAAAAGAGGTAAATGGTTATGAAATGACATCACTTTGAATTTGGGCACTATCACAAACAGGTTTAGGAAATAAAGATCCAGATTTAGTCTCCAAGCATTTTCTTTCTTTGGCACTAAAAACATCTCTAAATAAAACCTTTCTCACCTGGGAAGGGGAGCTGCTTCTTTCTCTGTGCTATCTATTATATCTTCAGGACCCTGAGACAGCATAAGATGAAGGACAAATGGAAACAAAAGAGTCTGGTCTGGAGGATGAGGAATTACTCCCTGGAAAGAAGGAATTTTCTCCCACTGCCATATGTAACCTTGACCTTTAGAGCCATTTTATCTGAAACTATCTGTTGCCAAAAAGAAAAGTGGAGATTCAGGCTTTCTGGAAGAAAAAGGGGCTGCCAATGTGGGAGAGGGGAACAAAGTCTCTTAAATAGTCATTCTAACTTATTGGACTGTCCTTGGTTTGGGGAGTTTTCAGAAATCTTTTTGGAACCCCCTTGAAATTTATTCTTAAATGTCTATTTGCCTGCATTTTATTGAGACTGTTTATTCTGTTTCTTACCAAAGCTGGATGGGGTGTTATAGAATCCCTTAGAAAATGTGGAAAAGGAGGGCTAAAAAATCTTTAAATATTCCTTGTATCAGCTTACCCCTTTCATCACACTTTTTGATCACCTCTCAGGGGCCAAAAACTAAATGTCTATCTAAAGAGAATTTTAAAATCTCATGCTTAAAATCAACTGGGAGGTTCTGAAAACGCATCTATGCAACTCCCCTCAAAACGGTACTAGTGGCGACACCCCTGAAGAAATATTAACAGAGCCATACATGGAATGCATACAAGAGTAGAGACTTGAACAATACACAAAATTAAATTATTTAAAGCAGAGTTTTCCTCACAGGAAAACACTATAGACAAAACGTTCCTCATACTTTCACAAACCTTAACATATGAGTCTGACAATTAAAAATTCTGAAAATCAAAGTTGCAGAAGTATATACTTTTTCCCATATGTATCAATAATCTTCCCATCCTTACCAGAAATAGTAGGATTATAATTAACTAAGTGTTTAGCAGCAGATGGATTAACTAAAGCTAAAGCTACCAGATCAGGTCTGGGAAGAGTGTAAAAAAACTTAAAAGACTGAAGAACTTTACACATCTTATCTGCCTTTTTAGGGACAACTGGATGACTGTCAGGAAAATTGCAGAAGTAACATACACACATCCTTCAAAACTGAAAAAAAATAGAGGAATAGATACCTTCTGTAACAACTTATATTCTTTTGTAACAGACTTAGAAACCTCAGTGTTCTCCCACTGAAAACACTGACACATTCTATAAATAGTTTCAGAGAAACAGAACCCCCCCCCCCCACTGGGAGAGTCAGAAACTGAGCTGGACTCAGAGTCTGAATGAGAAATCTGAGGAGAAAATCCTCTATCTCTTTGTCCTCATATCTAGATTTAGATCTTGAATCTTCTTCTTCTTCTTTCGGCTTTTCCCGGTTAGGGGTCACCACAGCGGATCACCTGTCCGCTCATGACTGGCAGCGGAGTTTTCTCTTCAAGAAATAAGGAATCATTCTTTCTTTTACTAGAAACTTCTTTACAGGAAGGATCAATAGCCTAAATTAAACGCTGAGCCAGACCCAGCAAACTACTCCTGTCTAAGGAAATTTGAGGAAGAGTAGATACGGGTTTATTTTTTGTTTTCTTTTTGACAGGAAAAATGGGATGGCTCAACATTCAGACAAGACAGGGAAGCCTTCCCTGTTTCCTCTCCCAGGACTGACAAGACTGGCACTCCCTTGCCTACTGAGGGGGCCCCAACAGCCGCAGAGTATGTGACTAACCTCAGGTCCGTAGTGGCTGAAGGTGTTACACCAAAGGAACCATGTTAAAAGACTAGTGTTCTGGGGTATAACTAATGGCCACAGCAGAGTCATCTACCTGCGGCTGAGGCAAATTGCTAGCCTGCTGTGATGGCAAAGGCTGTTTGCTTAACTTTTTCCTTTTGCGGATGGATGAAGCATCAACCATGGGACTAAAAGACTGTTGAATGGTTAAGCTGAAAATGGTGCCTCTTTCCTCATGAAAACAAACAGCAAATGCCAGTAAAAACAAAAAGTCTTTAAAAATCACTTTTTCACAGACAATCACAGTAAAAAGCACTTTAAACACTTTGTTAGCCCCACAAAGTAAAATAAACATAAATTATCCACAGAAAAAGTGGTTTTCAGTTAAACAACTAGTAAACTGAAAGGAAAAATAGCTCTCCCATTTAAAAGTACAGTACAGTCTAATAACTTTCCTAAAGAAGAAACTATCAATAATAAAATTATTAAATGGATTTTTTCCCTCAAAATCAACTTATTTGCTAAGCAAAGAAACAGCACAAGCCGGCCAATGATGATCAAAAGCCTCAGAGGGGTGTACTTTTTAGCAGCAATAAAGCTCTGAATCGCTTGGCACTCAAACTTGTCGTTTATTCAGCTCAGCTCAAACTGACTAATGGTTTGGGCGAACAGAAGGTGCCCTGAAGCTTTGGAAGTTCGCTAGCTCTTATATCCTTAGCAGGATATAAACCATAAAGCTAAAGGCTACTGCAGCAGTGATCCATATGATGAACATCAATCTAAAGTTTCACTTTACTTTGACAAGCCCTCTGAAACAGGTAAAACATTTTGGCAGAATCTCAAAGTGATAGCCAGAATTAGCCCAAAGGTGTGGTAAAACCCCAAAAGTCAGAAGAAAATTTCTGAGCAAAATGCCATGATGCAGTACCCCTTCACAGTATTCTGTACACTGATAGGGATGACTTCTATTTGAGATACAGGCAATAGGCAAGAGGGGGCTGGAATTTACTGGAGAAAATTGGCAAAGGAACCAAGGCATTGGGAGCAAATAATTAGAGAGGAAAACATAACAGAATGAGAAGAGGCCAAGAATTTATTTGGACTGCAGGCTAGAGATTGCCTTCCCTCTGAAGGATTGATATCAGGGTATAGGCAAAGAGCAAGGAATAATATCAGGGTATAGGCAAAGAGCAAGGAATAGGAGGATCCAAAGTGAAAGACCAGCACTGGTACAGTTTTTTACAGAATCTAGAACAGAAGTTGTTAAAAAAGGAACTATTAGTAAAGCATATATTTTAATGTGCTGCATGATAACTATATGAATCAATCAGAGGAGATTAGAAACAATTGGGAAGAGAGAATGGATAAGCAATTCACAAAGAAACAATGGTGAGATATATGTATGACTCCCAAATATGGAACAAAGTCTAGAAGATTTAGGATCTTTGGCTGAAAGTGGTTTATACCACAAGTAGACTCCAAATGAATTTTTCCTCAGGTAGATAGCAAATGTTGGAGGTGTGATGGGGAAGAAAGAGGTAATCAGGAACATAATCTTGAGAGTGTAATGAGTTGGCAGATTTTAAAAATGTTCTGCAGACTACTCTATCAGAAATACTGGGTGAGCAAACTGGCATAACTAAGGAAATAATTTTTTTTGAGCTATGATACAGAATCGGAATTACCTAGACATAGTAAGGCCTTGCTGAGTCTAATTATGGTGGCAGCCAAAAACAATTGCTAGGAAATGGAAATCAAAGTATAAACCAATTGTACTAAAAACAGTGAATATAGTAACATAAATAAAACAACTGGAAATGTGATCTTTAGAAAAGGGTAGTAGCAAATTACATAGGAAAAATAAGAATTGTGGGAAAAATACAAGCAGACTAAGGTTCTGGAGGAGTGATGAGTTTTAAAAGAAGGTATGATGTTAATGAGCTATGTAATGTTTGACTGACAATAACTGGATAGATTTTAAGTGATGTATAACATTTGCAACTAAAATCTGTCAATATGATTTGTTTTCATTAAAATAAAAGTATGATTGCGGATGTTATAAGTGACACTAATATAAGATGTTTCTTGTTTAAAAAATGGAAATTTCTGGAATTATTCATGCAGAAAAATGGTTTGGAGGAGGGATTAGGTTTAAGAGAAGGCATTCAATAATAATTTATATAATGTTGCTTAGATTATATGATATATAACAATATATATAGGGTGTATAGTACTTGTAAATGTAAACTTGTTAACATGATTTGATTGTTTTTATATAAATAAAAGTTTACCTATGTCACAAGCGATAATTCAATAAAGGTGTTTAAAAAAAGAACTTGATACAGCCACCCTGTACCAGTTATATATTTGTAATTATCCTGACTCCATCTGAATCCACTAAAAAGGTGCCATAAAACATGCGTCTTGGACACTATGTACGTATTTTTTGTTTATTTTCACTCTTGGGTCATCGTTCAAATTTTATCATCACCTTTGTTACAACCTTCACATGTTATCAAAGCTAAAAAATATCCCCTCAACCATCCATACTTACACTACTGATAAAGACTGATGTAAAAGTTCAATGCACACATAAAATACAGGATTATATGCTACCCAAATACCCTAGCCCACCTAAACAATCCTTTAAACACAAATTTATACAATATAAAACTAAAAAAAGTAAAACAGACTGCATTTTCTATTCAAATGAATGCAAAAAAAGAGAAGTTATGTACTCACCATAACGTTCAATGTTTGTTGTCCAGTATCTTGCCTTCATTTTTGCTGGTTGGGTTCGGAGCCGAAACTCAGCTCTGGCTCGGCCGTATACCAAAGCTCGAGAGCTTCTACTGGCTCGAGGCTATAACCTATCCCATGGTGCTTAGCAGCTGTTCTCCAGATATCGTCTGAGGGAGAGAGCTCCCTATGACATGTTTAACATACAGAAAGAGGAAAATATATGAAAAATATATTGGTCATAAAGGTAAAAGGAAAGCAAGATGGGAATCGGACCATATTTGCCAATTGTAAAAATTCCTCTAGATCCTCCAGGAGGGGGATGGCTGAGTGGGATGCAAGAATAAAGGCGAGATACTGGACAACAAACATGGAACGTTACGGTGAGTACATAACTTTTTATGTTATATTGTCCTATCTCGCCTTCATTCTTGCTGGTTGGGACAGAGTCCCCAGCACCTTTCTCTTGGGTGACTCAAGGGCATAAACTCTTCAGGACAGTGGAGCCAAAGGATGCCCTGTTCTGGGAGGCCACATCTATTTCGTAATGAGAGATAAAGGTGTGAGGATTAACCGATGTAGCAGCAGTACAAACTGAATCCAATGGAAGGCTGGATTGAAAGTCCATGGAAGTAGACACCACTCTAGTTGAATGTCCTTTCACTTTCCCTGGTGGTTCTTTATTATGAGAATGATAAACATATTTGATAGTCTCAGTAAGCCATTTGGACAAAGTAACTTTTGAGACTGCCTGTCCTTTTTCATTTCTGAATAGGACACAAACAATTGATCTGATTTTCTGAAATCTTTCGTTCTCTGTATATAAAAATGCAGCTGTCTGTGTGCAACCAATTGGTGAAGCTTATATTCTGCCTTGTTGCTATAATTAGGAAAAAACACAGGCAATGCTATAGAATGGTTTAAATTTGTTTCCGAACAGACTTTTGGTAAGAAGGAGGGATTTTTTTCTGAGGGAAACTCTATCTTTGTGGAAGATCAAATAGGGAGGATGGATGGATAAGACCTGTAACTCTGAAACCCTCTTAGCTGAGGTAACTGCTGTTAGAAAGAGAGTTTTCCAGGATAAAAATTTTAACGAACAAGAGGATGCTGGTTTGAAGGGGAGAAGAATCAATGCTGATAATACTAAATTTAGCTCCCATGGGGAGGAGGTTCTCTTGCAGGAGGACTTAACAGAAATGTTCCCCCTGAGGAAGGCCTTGCATAACTTGTGGGACATTATATTGGCTCAGAGTTCCCCCACATGATAATTGGAAATAGCGGCTAGTTGAACTCGAATAGTGGCCGCCACTGCTCCTTGATTAAAAATTTCTGTCAGGAATTCCAAAATTGCAGGTATAGAGTCTGTAAAAGGATATATGTGTTTTTTGTCCGCCCAACAAGAGGACCTCTTCCATTTAATAGCATAAAGTTTCCTAGTTGTCTTTTTTTGCGAGGAGACCAAAATGTGGCATACTGCAAGGGATAATTCTGGAAGCCTGGCTAAGATTGGAAGTGGAGAAACCAAGCTGTCGGCTTGAGGCTCTGAAGGGTAGGATGGAGCATTCCTGACTGATGCGTCAGAAGATCAGGCACTGGGTCCAGGATCCATGGGTCCTCCTGAAGGTGGGGCCAAAGGAGAGGGAACCAAATCTGACAAGGCCAGTATGGAGCAATGAGAATTAACCTGTGACTCAACGACTTGGCTTTCTGAATAACTTTTTGAATCAAAGGAAACAGAAGAAAGGCATAAAGAAGTCCCGGGGGCCAATCGTGGGTAAGTGCATCCCTCGGTGACTCTCCCGGAGGGGAAATAAGGACAAAGTAGTTGCTGCATTTGGCATTGAAGGGAGTGGCAAAAAGGTCGAAGCAAGGTTGGCCCCATTTGTGAAAAATTCGATTGACAAATTCCTGATTCAGGGACCACTCGTGAGGCATGAGAATCGCTCTGCTTAGACTGTCTGCTATGACTTTGGATTTCCCAGGGATGTGCGTTGCCGTCAGAAAACGCTGAGAAAATATCGCCATTGCCAAACTGTCTGGGCCTCTCGACATAGGGGATAGGATCTTATTCCCCACTGTTTGTTGATGTGCCATATCACCGACATATTGTCTGTCTGAACTGTGATAGTCCCTGTGGGAAGAGTGTTTTGAAATGCTTGCAACTGCCAGAAGCACAGACCTCATCTCTAGGACACTGATGTGCAAATGGTACTCGTGATCTTTCCAAACCCCTGTCCCAGATAATGCCCCCCATCCTATCTGGGACGCATCCGTGGTTACTGTAGCGACAGGTTGGGGAAGTACAAATGGTATGCCCATTGTTACCTGAGTGGACTGGATCCACTAAAGCAGGTCCCTTTTGCAGGAATCTGTAATGAGAATCTCGTGAGACATGGGTAACTCCTGTATGGACCATTGAGCAAATAATAGCCACTGTAATATTCGCATGTGAAGTTGTGCCAGGGTAACTAGTGTTACTGTCGCTGCCATAGAGCCTAGGACCTTGAGGGCATATCTTGCCTGTACTTTTTTCTTGTTGAGTAAGATAAGCACTTGACTGTGTAAAATTTGTTTCCTTTCTTGAGGCAGTTTTGCCAACATGTCATTTGTGTTTAACGCTGTACCTATAAAGGTAATACGCTGTGATGGCAACAAGGCAGATTTTTCTGCATTTATATAATTATTTAGTAATGCCTAGTTTTGAGAATAGATGGATGGTGTAGTCCCTGGCTTTGATTAGTAGCTGCTTGGTGGTTGCAGTTAGGAGCCAGTCGTCTAAGTATGGAAACACCTGGAATCCTTGACATCTCAGATCAGCCATGACTACTGCCATGCATTTGGTAAACACTCTGGGGGCTGAGGTGAGTCCAAAGGGCAGAGCTTTGAACTGGTAATGACTGGCTCCCAGCCGGAAGCGTAGAAATCTTCTAGAGCGCCGGTCCATCTTTATGTGGTAGTATGCGTCCTGAAGATCTAATGAGCACATCCAATTGTCTTGTCCCAGAAACGGGAGTATAGACTGCAGTGTTACCATCCGGAACTTTGACTTCTTCACAGACTTGTTTAGTCTGCAGAGATCCAATATGGGTCTCCATTCCCCTGTCTTTTTTGGAACTAAAAAGAACCTTGAGTAAATTCCAGATCCTAGCTGGTCTTCGGGGACTTCTTGGTTGACTCTTTTTTTCTACCAACGTTTGAATTTCTAGGGTTGCTTGATCCTTTTGACCGGGTGGAATCTCTGGGATAAACTTTGACGGACGAGATGAACAGTGAAAGAAAATGCTGTAACCCCTGGATATGATGGACTATGCCCATTTGTCTTGAGTCAAATTCAGCCAGGCTTCTAGGTACAGCTATAGCCTCCGTCAGACTGCCTCCAGAGGCAGACAGTCGGGCCTTCTTTCAGGAGCGCTGGAAAGGCTGACCAGAAAAAGTATCTCTGTCGCCCTGGTTCTGTGGACCCCCTCTTCCATGTGGATGGTGTCTTCCATTGTTATTTTCCCCTCTGCCCTGGGAGAAGGATCACCACAAGCGTCAGATAAGGCTCCTTTGGACTATCGGAACCACATCCTTCCACTCTTATGACCTTTAGAATAAGGTCAGGTAGGGGTGGAAAAACGGACTCCGACAGCAGATAGTGTCTTACCATCTTGTTGGCTTCTGGTGAGAGTCTCTTTCACTTTCGGCCCAAAGAAGGACAGGACATCAAAGGGGGCGTCAATGAAGGAAGATCTGAAGGGTTCAGCAAACTCGCAAAGGCGCATCCAGGAATGTCTCTGAAGAGCTATTCCTGTGCCTGCTGCCCTGCTCGCTCTATCGGCTGCATAGAAAATGAGGCGCATGGAGGAGTTAGTGGCGGAGGTTACGGTTGCAAGCTGAGAATTAATCTTATCCAATAAATCCTGGGCTGTAGCACCTTGTAGGGTATCTCCCAGCTCTTTTAGGAGATCCCTCTGAAGTCGGGTGAAATGTGACAAATAATTCAGCGCCTGCAAGGTAAAGGCCTCTGAAGAGAAAGTACGCTTCCCGTACCTCTCCATTGTGCAAGACGCCTTGTTCGGTGGATGGACAGATGATGAAGTTTCAGCTAACTCCTTCTTTGTGGCCGCTGCCACCACCATCGCATCTACTGGAACTCTCTTAGTTAGATACTGCCTGTCCTCTGGGGCCGTAAAAAATTTATTTGGACTCTGCGGAATGGGGTCCACTGATTCTGAAGAGTCCCATGCTTTCCGACTCACTACACCCAGGAGAGGGTTGAAAGGTGGAGACACCCAAGAGGTGGAGGGGCGAGAGCCAAATGACTCCAGGTATACCAACTCATCTTCAGAAGGGGAAAGGGACTTCCAGCCACCCCTCTGCTTAAGGATCTCCAGGATGTCTGAAAAAGAGACATCCTCAGAGGGCGACCGTGGGGACCCTTCTGAATCCTCCACGTCAGTATCAGAAGTGACAGACTCAGGGGAGTCTACGTGCTTCCTCTTACACTGTTTCTTCTGAGGGACCTCCTCGGGGGGATGTTCCAGGGAGGTATTGGAAGAGGAAGTTCCACCCATTGGTGTTTCCCGGGGCACTAACTCTCTACTCTGGGGGTGATGGAGGGATGATGAAGAGGTGGACATAGGCCCTTTTGGGGGAAGAGAGGATGGAGCCGAGGATGGAGCAGACTCAGTGGAGAGCAAACTCCACATCACCTCAAAGGCACCGCGATCCTGGGCCAAAAGAGACTCGGTCCCGAGGGGCCGGGAGATCTCTCCGGCACTGAGGAGGGTGGCTCCAAGGCTGATGTCGGAGTTGAAGTCACCTGAGCTGAAGCGCCAAGTGGGGGAGCCGGTTCCGACATGGGTCCGACTCGACTCTCCCCCCAGAGCCAACCAGGGAGTGTCGACTCCCAGATCCCTTGATGGAACACAACATCAACGAGATTGGAGCAGATGTCGGAGGCGAGATATCAGGAGTGATTACTGGCTCCACCGGTTCCAGCACAACGATTTCCATACTCTCCGGCTCATAACTCATCCGAGTCGGAGGAGGAATCGATGTTATCTGAGGTACAGTTGTCGGCTCCACGATCCGATGGGCTGGGCTTGAGAGAATTTCTGCTAGGGCCCGGATCCGAACCAACCTCTTCACAACCCACTCCACATCATCGTCCGATAATCTGGAGGATCGAGAGGAATGGCTTGATGATTTGTGGCTACCTGCCACAGACTGTAACAAAGGAGATTGTGGAACCGAATGAACAGGCTCCAAGGATGGTGACCCACTACTTTTTCGGCTCCGCAACAGTTTCAAGGAGACAGATGAAATTGAGGGAGGACCAGATTTGTTTGAACCAATAACTTTCGGATCTAAGGATGCTGTATCTCTGAAAGTGCTTGATGGCTCAGACACAGGAGCTGATGAAGCAGCCTTTTTTGACTTATCCAGTTTTTAGGTCTGATTACCTTCTTCAACTTTCAACACGCCCCTTAAAATGAGCTTAGTTTTTCTCTCCTGTAAGACCCTTGCACTGAAACTATGACAAATGGAGGAGGAGTCTTGGAGATGGACTGGTCCTAGACAGTAGACACAACTTGTCTGTCTGTACGTTATAGATATTTTCTGATTGCATGAGTCGCACTTTTTAAATCCAGAGTGTTTGTGCTCTTTAACAGATTCTTTAGAGAAGTTAACTGTCAAAAAAAAAAAATAATAACACCACAGTAAATTTTAAACTACTATAAAAAGTAAAAGCAAGACAGAAAGGTTTTTTTTTTCTTACAAGAAAAAAACGGAAAGGATAGGGAGGAGGAGAAGTCTCTAAATTAAACGACAATCTCCTTCAACCCAAGGAGACGCCTCTAATTTAAACGGTGACTCCTTAAGGGAGGGAAAGAAGGTGAAAGAATCCTCTAATTGAAACAGATTCTTTAACTAGATAAGGGGAAGAGAGAGAACAAAGCCCAAAAAGACAGCTGCAAAGGAAAAATTAGCCAACAATAATACAATCACACAAAAAAGGCACTATACCATAACTGGGAAATGTAAACTAAGATGTGATAGTACGTTTTAGGAGAAGTTATCCAAAAACAAAATATAATACTAAATTTTACTAGCCTGAGCCAGCGAAGACAATCCCAAAGCTTCAAGCAGCAAATGAGATCTGGGAAACAGCCTCTAAGCACCATGGGCTAGGTTATAGCCTTGAGCCAGTTGAAGCTCTCGAGCTTTGGTATATGGCCAAGTCGGAGCTGAGTTTCGGCTCCAAAACCAACCAGGAAGAATGAAGGCAAGATAGGACAACATAACAAAACACTACTCAGTGCATACTCGTGTGCACACATACATGTGCGTGCACACACACACACACACACACACACACACACACACACACACACACACACACACACACACGCCATCAAAAACAACCTTTCCCACCAAAATCCATGCCCTGCAAATAAAATTCATTCCTACTGTGACAAAAAAAGTTGCATAAAAAGAATTGAAAGAATAACAAAACAATAACCTCAACTAGCTAACTTGAAAATGGCATTACAAATCAAGAGATCTGATTCTGGCTGTGTTACTATAAAAAAATAAATAAATTATAAAGATAAGAAATTCTAACATAACCTCCATGTTTACAGTCTTAAGATTAACTGCTTATAGACCTAGACCAGTAATTCACTTAAGATTATTTGCTGTCTTGGCTCAATTTATGTTACTGGTTTCATGCCAGAACAGTCTGAGGTACATGCTGCTGTCTGTTCCACAATCAGTCTTAGTCTTTGACCACATTTTTACATCCAATTCTGATTCTGCAGATGCTAGCTTAGATGAAGAGGCAGTTTAGCACTTTGAACATGGTGTAGACTGCGTTTGTATCTTTAATTCTCATTCTGATCTCTTAAAAAATATATAGGATTGTGGGGGGGGGGTCTGCCTGACTCTCATGACTATAAGGGAGGAAATATTTGTCTTATGATGAGTGTAGGATATTAAAGTGTCAGGTCATGCTGTAATACATGGACAACTGCTTGCAGCGAGCTCTGCTAACAGACACCTTGGTGAACTGTCTGAACAGTCTGAAGGTGACAATGGAGTCACATAGTCTATGACTTTTGGTTGACAAGATAGTAAAGCTATAGAAGTGAGCATTAAACAAAGGGGGAAGAATTTCAGATGCTAAGAATATATCAGTGGTGTGAGGTGTCTGTAAGGATCCGGTCAAACATGGCTCAGACCTAGTGAAAGAATAATCTAAAGTAATATATTGCTTACTTAAATAAATAAAGTTGTACAAGGCCACTAACCTGTTGCTCTAAGAAATGCAGAATGTATTTAAGTCTCTGAGAACTTCTGTGCTTGCTTCAGCCAGAAATGTATTCCACTGTGAAGCATTTATTTGGAATCCTGCATGCATTAAAGGCAGTTATTGAGATTACTTTAGACTTAAAAGGGTGTTAGCCAGAAAGTTAGTTAGGAAGTGCAGCGCATAGTTCTACACAACAGAAGATACAAAATTAATAGTGGAACAATTGTATAAGGCTTGGATAGTTTTGATGATGCCTATCCTGTAGATAATATTTATTGACTGACTGACTGATTTATTGACACTTGATTACCAGGAAAGTCCGACTAGGTAGAAGCCCATTTTCAGCGGAGGCCCAGGGAGAAAAGCATATTTTACGAACAATAATTTTACAATCTTCAAAAATAAAACAAAAACATCTGCAGTTTAAATAATTATAACAAATTACACATAATATAAAACAATGGTTAAGAACTGAAACAAGCTATACGACAGTCGTTTAATATTTAGAGAATATTAGACATTTAGAGAAATTAAAGGTAAGTTAGTCTAATACAAACAGGAATTACAATATGAAGTGAGGAAAATAGGCTCAAGATACATTTAGAGAGAAAGTCAGGGAACAAAATTTTGACAGATGTAAGGAAGTAAGTGAAGAAGGGAGAGTAAGAAGGTATAAGGAATGAAAATATACTTGTTTGCATTTAGGGATATAGTTTATCATGGTTTTAAGCAAGAACAAAGCCAGATTTTAGCTAGGAAGTCTTTCTGAGTGGTTTTGAAAGATGGAGGGAGGGTATTGACCTGATGGATACAGGTAAGGAGTTCCAGGCCTTAGCGATGCCATACGAGTACAGACAATACCCAGCAGATCTGATAGGTTTGCAGACAGACAGGAGTTTTTGGTCACTGGTTCGCAATGACCAACTGGGAACATAGTTGTGTAGAATGTCTTTTAGTGCTGGTCAGACAGATGGATGCTGGATAATTTTATAGGTGGTAAGAAGCTGTGTACATGTTAGTTGATGAGGCAGTTCTAGCCAATTTAGGCCTTTTAGTGCTATACGGTGGTGAGATCTGAAAGGGGCATTTGCTGCAAATGTTAGCAACTTTGTTATAGCATTGCTCAAGTTTTATTTTTGTGAAGCCTGGAGGTTAGTGAGGATGGCAGCACCATAAAGAAGTGTGGGGATGAGATAACTAGTGGCAAGTGTAGTTTTAGTAGCATCGGTGAGAAAGTTTTGGCACTGTAAAGCATCCCTAGTTTCTGATGTGGTTTTCTTGTGCAATTTTTGTATATGCAGGTCGAATGTAAGATTATCATCTACCATCGTCCCTGATAAATTGCTATGAGAAGTGACTTCAATGGGTGCATTATCAGAAAAGGGGACTTTAAATTTTGTTTTTTCATGAGAGAGGGATTTGGGGAAAAAAGTAGTAGTCTGAATTACAAAACTATGTTTCAGTGGCTGTTAAAGCTTCCTGAGTAGGGTGTATCATGTTGTCAGATGTGCAAATGAGAGTGGAATCATCTGCATATTATATTAGGCTGGCCTGTTGTATGACTGTATTGAGGGTGTTGGTGAAAATGTAAAAGAGGAAAGGATCAAGAACACTGCCTTGTGGTACACTGGTGGTGACTGGTCAGTAAATAGAAAGAGCCAGCAAAGCCTAATAGGTATGGGAAAAAAATGATGAGTCGCAGACTGTACAATATGGTATGGTATGACTGTTCTCACTTATATGCATCAAGTACATGCGAGAGTACAATCCAGTTAATGTAAGGCAGTAATGCCTTCTTAGTGTTAGAGACTAAGTGGTAAGGAGAGATTAAGCAAGCTTCTGCTGAATAAAAATGAATGTCTAGTGTGGTATACTACTGCAGAAAGTTATTTGATAAGTAATTCTGGAAGACAGATGCAAACTTAGGAGTGGGTCTAGCTAAGATTAAAAAATAGGCAGACTATGCATTCGCCTGGAGGAGGAACCTAGATAAAACCATCTGGTATCTCCCTTGGACAAGCCAGTTATTTAAAGACCTGAAAACTATCATGCTGTGATATGCTAGTTTAAAGGGACTCTTAATCCAATGTGCAAAGATATAATTCACATTCATACTGTACCTCAATACAATAATCAAAGTCACAGATTAATTTCTATTTGTGGGTCTAGTTTTAACAAACTTAAGTAGAGGTTGTAAAGCTATAGTAAGAAAGGCTTAGTCAAAAGCACAATCTAAGATATAATAAAACACTCACAAAGGAAAGCCAGGGTTTTGCATATCTCAGGTAAGAGATAAAAATACTCTCTCTTGGTTTTCTAGAACTAACTGATATCTGAGACTGTCTGAGATAGTCCATCCCACCGTTCTATGCACTAGTCAGCAAAGAAACACAAAATAAGGTAAATCTACCATCTGTCCATTAGACTCCTTTTTGTAATCTTATTTATTTATCAGGGTAAAGCAACAATCTACATGGACCTTTTTCATACTC
The DNA here is from genome assembly GCF_019279795.1 of Protopterus annectens. Taxonomy (NCBI): domain Eukaryota; kingdom Metazoa; phylum Chordata; order Ceratodontiformes; family Protopteridae; genus Protopterus; species Protopterus annectens. Next base: position 1,386,797,154 of record NC_056726.1, read on the forward strand.
ATGCCATGAGTACTGTTAGGGTTAAGTGACTGGTTCAGGGTTAAGTGACTTACTCAAGAGTCAAACAGTAGGGAAATGGGGCTTAGGGAATCAAACCCTGGACTAAAAGATGCCTAACTCTCATGGGTTAACAGCTCATAGCTTTAACTATCTGCACTAACTGCCAGAGTTCCACATTATGAACAAATACTAATACCACTCTCAGATTAATGACATTTCTTCCCTTAGTCATTTTAATTCCTCCTGTGCTTAAAGATTTTCTGCCTTTCAATACCACATTTACGCCTACATATTTTGCATTTGGATTCATTACATAGTCAAACAAACAACTGTTTACCAAAGTAATCATAACACCAGCAGCAGATTGACGTAGAAGGGCATCAGGTCAAACAATATCAGACCTAATGAGCCTTAGAGTCTCACAAAAGGAGGTGTCATCTTGATAGGTTATGCAGGAGTAGGTCTCAGTGTGCCTGCCTTTGAGGTAAGTGCTCTTGGGATAGCCTTAACAGGGGGATTCTAAGAACAAGGCACTCATTTACTCCTTACTCCAATACAAAATGTCACAGTCATCGGTCATTGTTCAAATTCCGAACAGAAAAGAAACTAAAGCAATTAAAATTTCCCATGCAAAACCACAAGAAAATGCCATTATTTTGAACCTGAGTGCTCTGATTACTCTGGTAATCCAGGGATGTCTCATATTTACAGCGCTTCTATGTGTCAAATATACTGAACTGTATGCTTGCTTAATACTGATGTTGCTGCTAATGTGCATTACATAGAAGTTATGTACTTACCATAACGTTCCATGTGGAGTGTTCATCTCGCCTTTGTTCTTACACATGGGTTCGGAGCCGATCCTTGGCTCCGTGCCGGCCTCTTGCAAGCTCTGCATCGAGAAGAAGCTCGAGACAATCTAATACCCACAATCCCCCTCTGCCTTTACCTCAGATCTAGTTTGCAAGCAAACCAATCTACATAACAGCACATTCATGCCATACATCTATACATACATAACAGACACATATAAGTATATGTGTATACCAACTATGTACAGAGAATAAAGACAGTAGCAAAAATGCTTCTGGCCAGGCATCAAAGAACGTTCTTCCTAAGGGTGGGAGGGTGGGACTGTAAGAACAAAGCGAGATGAACACTCCACATGGAACGTTATGGTAAGTACATAACTTCTATATGTGATAGTGTTCAATCTCGCCGTTTGTTCTTACACATGGGTAGCGTCCCTAGCTCCTAAATCCTGAGGAACTCACGGGAGGACGTTCTTGAGCACAGTGGAACCAAAGGTTGCTCTGTCCCTAGAAACCTTATCTACTTTATAATGAGAAATAAATGTATGTGGCTTAGACCAGGTAGCAGCCGCACAAATAGCATCCAGAGGTAGGCGAGCTGCATGAGCCAAAGACGTAGATATTGATCTTGTGGAATGTCCCTTGGGTTTGTTCAGAAGGGGTTGATTTGCAGAATCGTATACATAGATTATACAATCAGTTAACCACTTTGAAAGAGTTCTTTTGGTAACTGCAAGTCCTTTCCTGCTATCAGCAAAAGCCACAAAGAGTTGATCTGTTTTCCTGTGATCTTTTGTTCTATCCAAATAAAACCTTAGCTGTCTGTGAACATCCAATTTGTGCAACATATACTCCATTTTGTTGGAGTGGTTTTGAAGAAAGTGGGTAATTCAATGGACTGATTAATGTTGTTAATAGAACACACTTTAGGGAGGAAGGATGAATTGGTACAGAGAAACTCTGTCAGAGTGAAAGATTAGATAAGGGTGCTTGATGGAGAGAGCCTGAAGTTCAGACACTCGTCTAGCAGAAGTAATGGCTACCAGAAAGAGAGTTTTCCAGGACAAAAATTTTAATAGGCAAGAAGAGGCAGGTTCAAAGGGGGGCAACATTAATTTAGATAGTAACAAGTTCAGACTCCAAGGTGACGTAGGAGATCTGACCGGAGGTCTAATATGAAAAACTCATTTTAAGAAGGCTTTACAAAGTCTGTGAGCCATGATAGGAGCTCCACACTCTTCCACATGGAAATTCGAAATGGCAGCCAATTGAACTCTTAGAGTAGCAGGAGAAGCACCCTGATGAAATAAGTCTGTTAAGAACTCTAAAATCTTATTCAAAGGAGCTGTAAAGGGATCAACGTGGTGTGTATTCGCCCAGAATACAAACCGTTTCCATTTGCTAGTATATGTTTTAGTAGTGGAAGCCTTATGCGAAGCCACTAATATATTCTGGACTGCTGGTGACAAGAGATCAGACCTGGCTAAGTTGGGAATTGGAGCAGCCAAGCTGCTAGATGGAGTGACAGGAGCGGGATGGGGAACCCCTGACGAGTGAGTCAACAGATCCGCTCTGGGTCCAGAATCCAGGGTCCCCGAATGCAGTGAATTTTCAGGAGGGAAACCAAATTTGACGAGGCCAGAATGGAGCAATGAGAATTATCGTCCTGCGAAGGTTCCTGGCTTTCTGGAGAAATTTCGTATCAGAGGAAATGGAGGAAATGCGTACAGGAGTCCCGGGGCCAATCGTAAACCAGTGCATCCCTGGGGACTTCCCTGGAGGGTAATAGGGCAAAGTAGCTCCTGCATTTGGCGTTCACTGGAGACGCAAACAGGTCGCAGGAAGGCTGGCCCCATGCGAAAAATCCTGTTCGCCACTGACTGTTTCAGAGACCACTCGTGTGGTAGCAGAATTGCTCTGCTCAGCTTGTCGGCTATGACGTTGGATGACCCGGGATGTGCGTTGCTATTAGAAAGCGACCGTGGACTCTGCCCACTGCCAAATTCTCATGGCCTCTCTGCATAGTTGATAGGACCTGGTTCCCCTTGTTTGTTTATGTACCAGACTACCGACATGTTGTCCGTCTGAACTGCAATAGTCCCTAGAGGAAGAAGGGGAGCAAAGTGTTGCAACGCTAGAAACACTGCCCTCAACTCTAGTACATTGATGTGCAGATTGTACTCCAAATTGGTCCATTCGCCTTGGACTGTCTGTCCCTGAAAGATGCCCCCCCACCCTATCAGGGAAGCGTCCGTGGTCACCGTAACTGTGGTGGGTAGCACAAACGGCCTCCCTGTGAAAGGTTGCACGTTTGTAGCCACCAGTTCAGGTCTGTTTTGCAAGTCTTTGTTATGAGAATCTCGTGTGTTAGAGGTAGCTGTTGAAATGACCATTGAGCAAACAGTAGCCATTGTAGAACTCTCATGTGCAGCCTTCCCAGGGGAATTGCAATAAGGGAGGCTGACATGAGGCCCAACACCTTCAGAACTAGTTTTGCAGGAGATTTCCTTGACAAGAGTAGAAGACGTATGTGAGTCTGCAGCGATACTATCCTTTCTGGGGGAAGCCTCAGAATTAATTGCCGTGTGTTTAACTCTGCTCCTATGAACAAGATATTTTGTGATGGCTGAAGTAAGGATTTTCAAATTTACGGAGATCCCTAGGTGAACACACAGTTGAAGAACATAGTCTCTGGCCTGCAGTAGTTGACGCCGGGTGGTGGCTGAAAGGAGCCAGTCATCCAGATACGGAAACACCTGGAATCCCTGACGTCTCAAGTGAGACGCTACCACTGCCATGCATTTGGTGAAGACCCTGGGGGCTGAGGTCAGACCAAAGGGCAGGGCTCGAAATTGAAAGTGACTGGCTCCCAGCCGAAGCAAATGATCTCTGGATGCCCTGGCCATTTTGATGTGGTAGTATGCATCCTCTAGATCTATTGAGCACATCCACTCGTCCTTCCGTAGAAATGGAAGGATCGACTGAAGCGTGACCATTCGGAACTTTTCTTTCTTGACGAAAGTATTGAGGTAACTCAGGTCTAGAATGGGCCTCCAGTCCCCTGTTTTCTTTGGAACTAAAAAGAACCTTGAGTAAGTCCCGAATCCTTGCTGGTCCGCTGGGACTGGCTGGATGACTCTTTTGTCTAACAACTTTGAAATTTCTAAAGCTGCTGGCTCTCGCAGATGGGGCGGTACATCTGGGAGTCTTATCTTTGGAATGGGATAGGAAAGAAAGGGTATGGTGTAACCTCTGGTAACTACGCTTTTTACCCAATTGTCTGTAGTTATATCTTGCCAGGCCTGAGGGTAAAAGGCTAAGCGACCCCCGACTGCCTCCAGAGCAGGACAGTCGGGCCTCCTCTCAGGAGTGCTGGAAAGGTTTACCAGGGAGTGTATCCCTGTCACCTTGATGTTGCGGACCCCCTCTGCCGCCAGGGCGGCGTCTTCCACCTCTGCCTCTAGAGGGGACATCACCCTGTGTGCCCGGAAAAGACCCTTGATTTTGTTTCCGAAACCACATTTTCCCACCGCGTTGCCCTTTGGGGTACGGTCTGGTTGGGGTGGAAAAACGGACTCCGACAGCAGACAGAGTCTTTCCCTCTTGTTCACACCGGGTAAGGGTCTCCTTTACCTTGGGGCCAAAAAGAGTGGCACCGTCAAATGGGGCGTTTGTAAAGGAAGACTTGAAGGCTTCCGCAAAGGAGCATAGGCGCATCCAGGATTGTCTACGAAGAGCAATCGCTGAAGCTGCTGCCCTACTCGAACCTTCGGCTGCGTAGGAAATCAGCCTCATGGACGAGTTAACAATCGATGTTAGGGTATTAAGTTGCGCTGTCACTTTCTCTGAGACAGCTGCATCTGTAGAACCCTGGAGGGTATCTCCCAACTCTTTGACTAGATCCCTCTGCAGACGTGTAAAATGGGTCAAATAGTTCAGGGACCGCATGGAAAAAGCTGCTGAACTAAAAATGCGCTTCCCATATCTATCCATCGTCCTAGAATCTTTATTAGGCGGATGGACAGACGAAGAAGACTCCGACATCTCCTTTTTCGTGGCTGCAGCCACCACCATAGCGTCTACTGGAACTCCTTTAGTAAGGTAGGACTTATCCTGAGGTGCTGTGATGTACTTGTTCGGTTTCCTAGGAACAGGTTCCACTGTGTCAGGAGCCTCCACGCCCTTGAGCAATAAGTTCCATTAGTTAGCCGAAGGGCGGAGTGACCCAGGAGGAGGAAGGGCGAGCACCAAATGCCTTCAGCAGAACTGACTCATCCTCAGAAGGGGGAAGGGACTGCCAGTCACCTCTCTGTTTCAGGATCTCCAAAATGTCTGAAAAAGAGACATCTTCTGAAGGTGACTTAGGGGACCCTTCTGATTCATCTAAGTCAGTATCAGATGTTATGGATTCTTGTGGAGAATCCAAGTGTCTCCTCTTACACAGTCTCTTCCTAGGGACTTCCTCGTGGGGAGCATCCGAAGAAGCCTCGGAGGAAGAGGGGGCACCCTCCAGGGGTGGCTGCGACACTGGTGCCCGGCGCTTGGATGTGGCCGTGGGTGCAGATGAAGACAAAGGCCCTTTATGGGGAGGAGAAACTGCTTCCACTGATGTGGTTGTCTGGGTAGACAACACCTTCCTCATCAGGTCGAATGCTCCCGGGTCCCGCATCGAAGAATCTCCCGGCTCCGAAGAAATGGGAAGAATCCCCGACACGGGCACCGAAGGCATCGACCCCGAGGACAGGGCCGAATCGATCCGTGCCGAGGCCCCGAGGGGGAGAGTCGGAACCGACACGTCGGTTCGACTCTCGGCCCCGGAACCAAGAACAGACCGTCGGCTCCGAGACTCCGGTACCGGGTCCGGAGTCGAGGTGAGGAACAGACCGAGAAAGGCGGTTCTGGACCCGAGGGCTCCACAATCAGCAGATCAGCCTCTTCCGGCTCCAAAGACTGAATCGGTCTCGGAGGAGGAATGGATGGAGATACAGGAAGGCCTTCAAGTTTCGACACCAGCTGGGTGGAAACCGAAATAAGTTTAGAGAGGGCGAATGCTCCAGCAGCTTCTGCACCACCACGATCCACATCGACATCCGAAAGTTTAGAGGAGGAACGGGTCGAAGGAACCGAAGACGGAGCCGACCTCAATATGGCGAAGGAGGGAGCTCCATCACCGGTTCCAAGACTCGAGGCTCAGGAACCGACACCAGTTGAACACTCGGCCCGAAGTCTGTGGAACCGGTGATCTAACCTTTGAAGAAGAGCTCGGAGCCGATGACTTGGGCTCCGATGTCTTCGATTCCTTAGAGGACTTGATGCCTGGTCAGAAGCATCCAAAGCCTCTTGGAAAGCTGGTTTCAACAGACCCCTGTCCATTAGTTTCCTCGCCTATCTGTCATGACCCTCCCACTGAAAGAGTGACAAATGGAGCAATCCTCTTGTAAGTGGAGAGGGCCAAGGCAGTAGACACAGGAACTATGGTTGTCAGTGACCGACATTTTTGGCCACACTGACAACGCTTGAAACCAGACTTTGCCTTCTCAGACATTGTAGGTAATAAACAAGTCTAGAAACAAATACACAGTCAAATCCGGGAAAAAAAGTCACAATTAGGTAAATGTCACAATCAGGTAAATGTCAAATCCGGTTAGTCACAATCAGGTAAATTTGACTCAATATAGTAGTATATGGTAAGGGTGTAGGCCCCGGTACAAAAATACCGATAAAAGGGTTAACGGTACCAAAGAACTACGGAACCACAACACAATCACACAAGAAATACTGACAATATTAAGTTAAATAAATTTTTCAATAAAATACAACAAAAGTTATATCTTATCTTAGAAAACCCTCGAGCTAGCTCCCAACGATGCGAATGCAGCAGCGGCAAACTAGATCTGGGGTAAAGGCAGAGGGGGATTGTGGGTATTAGATTGTCTCGAGCTTCTTCTCGATGCAGAGCTTGCAAGAGGCCGGCACGGAGCCGAGGATCGGCTCCGAACCCATGTGTAAGAACAAACGGCGAGATTGAACACTATCACATTGCCTATTTAATTATCCTACAGTGAAGAAGTAAAGAAAACTCATCAGGTAACTCCCAGCAGTGATTTACACATGTTAGCGCAAATAAATCTTCCCTTCTGTAGAGCTTCTGAACTGGAAATATGCTGTTTACACACTCAGTATAAAAGGAACTACATATCTTATTTCTACAAGACTCATCAGTGAAGATTAAAATTAACTTCATTAAACAAGTACTGAGTGTCTTAACAAAAGCATGTAGCTAAACTGTCAACATATTAGTGAAGGCAATAACATTGAAGGACAGGTAGAACTCGGGAATTCATAAACTAAATATATGCAAAGTGCTGCTTTTTAACAGCAATACTGTAAGCACCCTCTCTGCACCTCATCTGATGAGGCAGCATATGGTAACAGTCTGCCAGTATATAAAGCAAATAAAATCAGCACTGTACAAAATCTAAGCAAGAGGTAGTACTTAACATACCTCTCAACTGTCCACAGATTTTCGCAGAATGTCCAGATTTTTGACTCATATTTTTCATCTGTTCCTCATAAAATTTGTGGTTTTCTGGCCAAATCACTGGGATGATCTGAGGATTGAAGTCACTAAATAATAATAATATACATTTTAGTTTCAGAATTCAAATCCTTTAACAAATATTTATTGCATTAACAGGTTGAGAGGTATGGTATTTAATAAAGCCCATTTCCAACATACTCAGTATTGTGCTTGTCATCCAACAAAACATATGCATCCCTCCTAGAACATATCCAGTTCAGTATTATCCACAAAGACAGGTGGCACCCTTAACCACCCACTTCCCTTCATCCTCCAGTCTGTGAATGTTGACGACATAAGTTCTACATGAGTAAGCAATGCAAAACTGTCAGCAAACAGAAAAGTCTGGGACAGCAGAGTTAAAAGACAGTTACACTCTATACACAGCATTTCCTTACCCCAGAGCTGTTGGACATGCTACACTTAAAGAAATCCCCATCCATCAGAGCCACATGCTCCAGGGACCTAAACCTTGTCATCACAATGAACAAAACATGCTGGAGGGTTAGGTTCCTGACCCAGAGACTCCCCATACTCTGAAACAGACTGCCCATACATGTCAAGCAGAGCGCCTCCTTGGCCCTCTTCAAAAGGAACTTTGATGACTGGGTGGGAGATGGGGAATTTGCCCCGGGGATCATGTCAGTTGCCCTGCTAGACAGGGGTCCAGGGAAGTAAATATTGTGGGATGAAATAGCCATGGAACTGTTATGGCTAGGGTTGTACAGGCTCTAGGGCCGATAGACTAGTACTAACCTATGACATAATTTCACATTTTTCTAAATATCTCAACAGCCAAGTAACACAGACAGAACTCCTTAGCCCCACATGAAACCTCTCAGCTTGATGAATAAATTCAGCTGACAGTATGTGTGCAACTTGAGTGGTTGCTGAAATATTATGAATTGTTTATGAAATATTATAAATGTAATAGTTACTGCTTTTACTGTGACTTATAAAATTCGGTTTTAAGACCTAGAATCTAAAGAATACTACCACTATAAAAATAGTTTGTGCTTTGGAGTTTGGCATTTACACTTCTTTCATCACCCCTATGGTTCCATGAATAAGAAGTTATGTACTCACCATAACGTTCCATCTGAGTACGTAAACTTTATTTGTCTGCAACCTGTGGGATACGGATCCGATCTCGGATCCGAGCCAGCAACTTTACAAAGCTTAGATCCGAGCTCCTAGTTCCTCCCCTTACCCATAATCTCCTGCCAACCCTGACTGACCTCAGATCAAGTTTGCCCGCAAGCACTATAGTGGATAACTAAGTACATTATCAGAAATGGTACATCACTATATGACATGAAACACATCTGAAGGTCAGGGGGACGGAGGGGAGAACAGTTGCAGACAAATGAAGTTTACCTACTCAGATGGAACGTTATGGTGAGTACATAACTTCTTAATCTGAAGTAGTTAACTTCATTTGGTCTGCAACCTGTGGGACAGAGTCCCCAGCTACCTAAACCTTGGGCGGCCTTCATGGAAGGATATTCCGGAGCGCTGCGGAGCCAGAAGAAGTTCTCCCTCTGGAGGTAATGTCCAATTTATAATGATTGATGAAGGTATGAGATGAGGCCCAAGTGGCTGCTGAACAGATATCATCCAAGGAAACCCTGGATTTAAAGGCGGCAGATGTAGCCATAGCCCTAGTTGAATGGGCACGAACTCCTTGAGGTGCGGGCCTGCCGGAATTTTGATACTCTGTAATGATACACTGTGAAATCCATCTCGATAAGGAAACTTTCGAGACCGGTTTACCTAGATTAATTTTGGCAAAGGAGATGAACAACTGGTCGGATTGTCTATGACCAGATGTCCTATGAATGTAAAATCTAAGTTGTCTGTACACGTCCAAAGAATGTAGTCTGTACTCCCCTTTGTTCTGGTAGTTAGAAAAGAAGACAGACAAATTGATAGATTGGTTAATATTAGATTCAGAAACTACCTTCAGGAGGAAGGAGGGATTGGTCCTGAGGTAAACCCTATCCTTGTGAAAGGCTAAGTATGGAGGTTTCACAGAAAGAGCTTGCAATTCAGATACTCTCCTGGCTGAAGTAATAGCCACAAGAAAGGCTGTTTTCCAAGACAAATATTTGAGGTCTACTGAAGACGCCGGTTCGAAGGGAGGGGCTGTCAGGTCTTGTAATACCAAGGTCAAATCCCATGGAGGTACCGCTTCCTTTATTGGAGGTCTAAGAAGAAAGGTGCCCTTTAGGAACGTTTTGCACAATTTTGTAGTAATCAAAGGACCCATTTCAGTACCTACGTGATAATGAGAGATAGCTGCTAACTGAACCTTAACCGTAGAACAGCTAGCTCCGCCATTAAAAAGACCTGAAAGAAAGTCCAGCACCGCAGGCAAGGGGGCTGTAAAAGGATCCAAATTATGGCATTCTGCCCAGATAGAGAAACACTTCCATTTACTACCACAGACCAGCCTAGTAGAGGGCTTGTGCGCTGCTACTAGGATAGTTTTAACTGGAGAAGAGATACCGGGAGTCCTAGCTACAAGTGGAACTGGAGCAGCCAAGCCATAAGCTTGAGGCTGGCCAGGTCGGGAAGTGGGAGCCCCAGGGGGTGGAAGATTAGATCCAGAAGGGGATCTAGAATCCAGGGCTGATTCACTCGATGAGACCAGAAGTAAGGGAACCAAGCCTGGCGAGGCCAGAATGGGGCAATGAGGATCATCCTGCTCCCCAACCGACTGGCTTTCTGAAGAAGTTTCGGCATGAGGGGAAGAGGAGGGTAGGCATAGAGAAGACCGGGTGACCAAGCATGCACCAAGGCGTCCCTCGGGGCTTCCCTGGCAGGGGGAATGAGAGCAAAGTAATTGTTGCATTTCGTGTTTGAGGGAGGTGCAAAAAGATTGCAACAGGGCTGCCCCCAAATGGCAAAAATTCGACTCGCTACTCGAGGATTGAGGGACCACTCGTAAGGTGAAAGGATGGTGCGACTCAGTCTGTCCGCCAGGATGATGGTCCGTCCCGGAATGTGCGTTGCAATGAGAAAGCGGTTGGTGGAGATCACCCATTCCCACACTCTCATGGCTTCTCGACAGAGTGGGTAAGACCTGGTTCCCCCTTGTTTGCTGATATACCATACCACATACATACTGTCTGTCTGGATTGCAATTGTTCCTACAGGTAGAAGGCTCTGAAGTGCTTGCAACGACAACAGCACTGCCCTCATCTCTAGAACATTTATGTGCAATAAGGTGTCTGAATCGTTCCATGTGCCTTGGACCATCCTGCTCGAATAATGCCCCACACCCAAGACGAGAGGCGTCCGTGGTCACCGTGGTGAGAGGGGGGGGGCCATGGCAAAGGGGCATCCCGCCTGGAGGTCCGGCGATTGAAGCCACCAAACGAGAGCCCTCTTGCAGGCCCTGCTGAGAGAAATGGGGTGACTCAAGGGGTACTGATGAAGGGACCACTGGACTTGGAGAGTCCACTGTAAAATCCTCATATTCAGACGCGCCATGGGAAGAAGGTTTATAGCGGCTGCCATGGACTCCAGGGCCCTCAGAACCAATCCCGCTGGAGGTTTTGAAGATTGAAAGATGGCCCGCACGTGTACCCTCAAAGTGTGCAACCGATCGGGAGTTAAGAAGACTAGTTGCCTGTTGGTGTCCAGTCTGGCCCTGATAAAATCTATCACCTGAGCCGGGGTGAGAGAGGACTTGTCTGAGTTTATAGTGATCCCTAGTTGCGGAGCAAGGTTGTGGAAGTAGTCCCTGGCTAAGCATAGTAGATGCCTTGCTGGGGCAGTGAGGAGCCAGTCGTCCAGGTACGGGAAAACCTGCATTCCCTGGAGTCTCAGGTGGGCTGCTATCACTGCTAACACCTTGGTGAACACCCTGGGGGCTGAGGTGAGACCGAAGGGAAGGACCCTGAATTGATAATGACTGGCTCCCAGCCGGAAGCGGAGAAACCTCCTGGATCGTACGTCCATCAATATGTGGTAGTACGCGTCCTTGAGGTCTATAGAGCACATCCAGTCGTTCTCCTGCAAGAGGGGGAGAATAGATTGAAGAGTGACCATCCAGAACTTTTCTTTGGTTACTGACAGGTTTAGTAGGGAAAGATCGAGGATGGGCCTTAGGTCCCCCGTCTTTTTTGGCACCAAAAAGAACCTTGAGTAGTAACCTGATCCGGACTGGCCTGGGGGGATGTGCTGGACAGCTCCTTTTTCTAAAAGCTGCCGAACTTCTGCAGCTGCAGCCTCCCTCTGATTGGGTGGAACATCGGGGAGTGTAGCGAATGTAAGAAAGGGTAATTCTGTATCCTCTGGATATGATACGAAGCACCCAGCGGTCTGTTGTAATGGACTCCCAAGCTGCCAGGTGCCTCAAGAAGCACCCCCCGACTGCCTCCAGAGTGGAGCAGTCAGGCAACCCCTCAGGGTTGCTGCGTGGGCCGATCAGAGAAGGTTTCTCTGGACCCAAAGTTTTTCGGGACCCCTCTGCCTCTAGGGCGGTGTCCAACCTGTCCTCCTCTGCCGTGGAAGGACTGGGAGTCTGGAGCGGACTGGGACTGTTGCGACTTTCGGAACCACATCTTCTTCTGTCCCTTTTGGTTCCTGGAGAAGGACCTCTGGGGAGCAGAGAAGCAGACTCCGACAGCAGACAACGTCTTCCCGTCCTTTTCGCTCTGGACTAAAGTCTCGTGAACTGTCTTGCCAAATAAGGCAGAACCATCAAAGGGGGCATTCGCAAAGGACGCCTTGAAGGGTTCCGTGAAATCACAATGTCGGAGCCAGGCCTGACACCTCATAACTAGGCCCGCTCCGCTGGCTCTAGCGGCTCCCTCTGTAGCATGGGATACAAGCCGCATAGAGGTGTTGGATATAGAACTAAGAGTGGACATGCGAGTGGATTACAACTGTTTGTCCTCCACCGACATGGACTCGGGGGGTGATGCAGCATATTCTTTAATAAGGTCTCACTGCAGCCGAATCACATGTGCTGAACTAAAGACCCGCTTCCCAAGATGGTCCATCAAGCAAGACTCCTTGCTCGGGGGGATGGACCGAGGGACTCTCCTGGGCTAACTCCCTCTTGGTGGCTGCTGCCACCAACATGGCATCTACGGGGGGTCCCTTGCTCCAATGGGACTTCTCAGTGGGGGGGGGCTTAGGATTCTGTCTGGACGTTTGGGGACTGGCTCCACAGTGTCCGGCTCCTTCCACGCCCTAGTGGTAATAAGGTCCACTAAGGGGTCGGCCGGAGGGGGCACCCAAGAGGTAGATGGGCCTGCTTCGAATGCCTCCAGGAATATGGATTCATCTGAGGAAGCCTTGGGGGCGGACCACCCCCCCGATCCTAAGCATTTCCATGATGTCTCCAAAGGAGACATCCTCGGGGGGTGACCTTGGGCAGCCTTCCCCCTCATCCAAATCCGTGTCTTCTGTGAAGGACTCAGGGGAGTCCATGTGCCTCCTCTTGCACTTTTGCTTGTGAGGAACATCCTCGGGGGGGGGGGGGGCTGTCCGAGGATGTCTCACCAGCCACATCTTGTTTCAGGGGAACGACCTGAGACGTCAAAGCAGGCTGTCCCTGTGGCCGGGTGATGGAAGCCTGACCCAACCGAGAGGGAGTGTGGGACGGAGCCGAAGCAAGGACCGGGGGCCTGGATGCACTCAACAGAGCCCTCTCCATCACATCGAAGGCCGAGGGAGAGCCGCTCTCTCTCGGATCTGAGAGCAGACCCTCGCCCAGATCCGATGGACGGATCGGAACCGGCACCGAGAATATCGGATCCGAAGGACCAGTGTGCTCCGACCTGGACGGAGCCGAAGGCACACTGATCCCCTCGGATCTGAAGCTCAGACCACGGCTCCGAGAGCTCGGATCCGACAGACTCGAAGGAAGAGTCAAAGCCAAAGTACCCGATACTGTCGGCGCCGACCCACCCCCGGCTCTAACGGTGCCCGGCTCCGAGTGCTCCGAACCCGGGAAGCGGGTCGGAGAAGGAGCTATCGGGGCAAAGAAGGGTGTTGAGCTCCCCCCCGGAGGGGAGGCAGGAGCACTCCCATCTGCAGTTGGGCCTGGATGAACCTTCCCATCATCCGGTCCAAATCTGTATCCGAAAGGCTATGGGTGGATCTTGACGCGGCCACCGAGGCTGGCCAGAAGTGCCGCATCGATGACCTCGAGGAAGATTGGGTCTCCTCCTCCTCGGGTCCCGGTGAGAAGCATGGAGACTGGAGCCGAGAAGGAGGAGACCTAGACACAGCACTCTGTCAGAAATATTGAGTGAGCAAATAGGTGCAACTAAAGAAATTTTTTTTTTTTTTTAGCTGGGACACAGGATCTGAATTACCTAGAGATACTGTAAGGTCTTGTTAAGTTTAATTCTGGTGGTTGTCAAAAAACAATTACTAGAAAATGGAAATCAAAGTCTAAACCAACTGTTTTTGAAGACATGAATATTCTAACAGGGACAAAAGAACTAGAAGTGGGATCTTTAGAAATGGGTAGGAGCAAATTACAAAGAAAAATGGAAATTGTGGGAACTGTACATGCAGAATAATGTTTTGGAGGAGGAATGAGGTTAAAGGGAGGATAGGAACTAGGCAATTAATGTAATGTAATGCTGGACTGATGTATAATGTTTGCAACTGTGAACATGTTAACATGGTTTGTTTTATATGAATGAATGCTTGCCTATGTCTTAAATGATAACTCAATAAACATGTTATAAAAAAGAACAAGGACAGTTAAGAGTCTGAGCAACTTATAAAGCCTATCAGACATTTTAGGGACAAGAGAATGACTGTCAGGCACAGTGTCGGCTGAAAGAAAAAGATCTTCTGATGCTGAAAAACACAGGAGGAACAGCCTTGGGCTAAAAAAAAACATCCACTAGTAAATTAAAAAATACTGCTGGAAGGCTGAAAATTAATTCTGTTCCCTCTAAAATACTCCCTTCTTTCTATAAGTTGTTGTGTCTTTCGGCTTTTCCAGGTTAGGGGTCGCCACAGCGGAACTCCGGTCCGCTAATGATTGGTAGTTGATTTTTACATGCAGAGTTACCAGCCCTGATGCACAACCTTCAACGAAGGTATGCCCATTCACGCATGTCTCGACACAGAAGACGCTCTGAGAATCAAACCGGACAGCGTCTTACTGTGAGGCGACAATGCTACCGCAGCACCATTCATTCTATAAGTCAATGAACACAAAGAAAAGAGATAACTAAAGAAAACACTACAGTTCCTTTGATGCATTTTTGACTGAGGAACAATTTCAGTGAGAACAAGAATTTAAAGTTAAAGATTTGAAACAAACCTTTAAAAAGTCAGTATTTTGTCAACAATTAGGACAGAAGCATACAGTTGTTTAACTTTTATTTTTTTTCCCCAGGAGACTCCCAGCAAAAGACCAGCTTATGGTAGGGATACTTGTCTTGGGGAAGGTAGCAAATGGTCTTACGATATAGTTTCGATAAAGGGCATGAATACAGGATTGTGGCTCAAAAAGGTTAGCAGGATCAATCTACCTACCCAATTGCTAATTAAATGTATTTTGGGGGGGCTTGTGTGTTTGTGTCTGGGAGCTGCCACTGAAATTTTTTTCTGTGTTTATATCAATTTTTGAAGAACCTAAATGATCTTGAAAATGACTTTTTGGTGAGGGGATGTGAAAGCAACATTTTGAGGCATTCTGGAACCTATAATTGAACTAAAAGTACAAATTCACCAGCACTTAACAGTCCTTATAGGAGGGTTTTAAAGAAACCTATGGACAACAAATCAAAAGACAGCTGTATCTTGACTTTTACTGTTGACTATTAATGCATCATTAATATTAGTAGAGATAATTGGGCCATAAATACTGAAAGCTCATATCTAATGGATATCCTTGGGGAAGCTCCTTCCTTTGTCTATAGGAAAGTCAGAAACATCATGAGTTGGACTGAAGGTAGGCCCAGACCACTGCATACGTGTACCAATAAGTGTGCAGCCAACTGTGTTTTTGTCAGCACATACAGGAGTGAGACATGCTTTTCTGCCCTTATTTAAAGAAACTGATTAAAACCAACATAGGAGGTAACTGTAACTCAATGCAGGTGGTTTGCACGGCAAGCTGCAATGACTGTGAAGCATTTTGTGTGGGGAAAACGCTCAACAGACTTAAAATAAGGATTTCTGGCTATATTTCCAAAATTAGAGCTAAGTGCAAGAATAATGCACTGGCTCAGCACCTGCAGCTTCACAAAATACACACTGGCTTGAAATTTCAAATTATTGACCATTTGAACCTTTTTGCACTGAAGGAGACATCCCTAATCTTTAAGAAAATTGTGAACTACTGTGGCAGCTGAAACTGAACTCTTTCAGAAAACCAGTGCTTAATTATTATTGCTCCATAAAAAAATACTAGAACTAAGAAAACTGCCTCACTGTTTAAAAGGCTATTAAAATCTGATATGGGTCTGATTAATGCTGACATTACATGATAATATTATACATGCTAATATTGTTATAAACAAAAATACAAATATCAAATATTGTAAATATTTTACAGTGAAAATAACTGACATTGGTACTGTTTTTGATACTTTTACTCATTTAAACTAAGTGCTTTCTTAGTTAGATGCCACAACTGAACAAATCCCCAGGGTCTTAATCCTTTACTTCTAACATTTTTCACTATTTATTTCTAAATGTTTTCACTGTATTTCCACCTTAGCAGTTATAGCTATGGTTTTCAGCCTTCTAAGGTGTTCACTTGTAGATGTATACACATGTTCTTTAATGTTATGATATGTTTTTTACACACAAACCTGATGAAGTATTGATTTGGTATAAAAGTGATCTATGTTAAAAGTGTTTCATTTTATAAGCTACTAGTATTTATTCTGATAGATGTTTAGTGGTAGATCTTTTTGTTAGTTAAATAGGTAGTCATTTTGTTTGTGAGTTGGCTTCTTAATAAAGTTTGGATTAGTAAGTTAAACTTAATAAGCTGTTCTTATAATCATTTTAACTTGCCAATACCTTCTAAGTTTCAGTTCTAAGGTAGCACAGTCTCAGTTTACACTATGGTGTTAAGGGGGAAGGGGCCTTGGCTAAACGAATGAGTTTAATGCTTTTATTGCTCTTAACAGAACCACCCTCTGTAACCAATTCTTGTCCCAAATAACTTAATTTTATATAAATTAATGAATGTATTTAATGCTTTTAATTATACTCAACTTGTTTGTGTGTTTCAATAAATGAAATTCCATTTTTAACTCAACTGTGGACTACCTACTATTTTATTATTTAGTAGTACGTATTTTAAAGTTTGAATTTTATTACTGAACTAGGTATATATCCACACTGAGAAGTTTCTGCTTGGTTTGTTTTTGACCCAGTATAGGTTGCATACTTTTCTGAGACTTCGAGGTATGCCACAGATTTTTCTTTTTGCAGTTGTACACTGTGAGGTCTTCAGTCTTTTATCCATTCATTGGTCCAATTGAACTGCAGTGTGTGTGTGTTTTTTCCCCACCCCTGGGACTTGAACATGGAAAACGGCAGGCTACTGGACTTGGTTGTATCATCTACCTGGCAGGAGAGTGATGATAACAGGATTAATCTAGGGAACATTAATGGTGAGAAAGTTCATAACCCAGGTATGAATAATTCTGATGCTTTTAATAAACTAGAAAAAGAATTGAAATGCATGAAAGGGTTATTTTGGGGTGAAAGGAATTAAATATCCTGTGGAAACGATACTCTGTACTCAGTTGTCATTTGTTATTTTGAGCCAGGCATCTGGATATAAAGATAAGCGACCCCTGACTGCCTCCAGAGCAGGACAGTCAGGCCTCCTTTCAGGAGCGCTGGTAGGGCTTCCCAAAGAACTATTCTCTTTCGCCCTGGTTTTGCAGACCTCCTCTGCCGCGAGGGCGGCGTCTTTCATTATTGCCCCCTCCTCTGACCCTGGAGGTGGGTTCACCAAGTGTGTCCTGAAAGGATCCTTGGGCTTTTTAGAACCACATCTCCCCTCCCCTTTGACCCTTGGGGTAGGGTCTGGTAGGGGTGGAAAAATGGACTCCGACGTTAGACAGAGTCTTTCTTTCCAGCTCACACCTGGTCAAAGTTTCCTTAACTTTGGGCCCGAAAAGGGACGAGCCGTCAAAAGGGGTGTTGACAAAGGATGACTAAAAGGGCTCTGCGAAGGAACACAAGCGCATCCAGGAATGTCTCCTAAGAGCAATTCCTGTACCCGCTGCCCTACTCGTTCCATCAGCTGCATATGAAACGAGATGCATGGACAAGTTCACTATGGAACTGAGGGGAGCAAGCTGGGAGTCGACTTTATCTGACGCTCCTGCAGCTACTGTACCCTGAAGAGTATCTCCAAGCTCTTTTAGGAGATCTCTTTGCAGTCTTGTAAAATGAGTGAGATAGTTCAGTGAATGCAAGGCAAAAGTTGCTGAACTGTACTTGCGCTTCCCATATCTATCCATGATCCTAGAATCTCTGTTAGGAGGATGGATAGAGGAAGAAGTTTCCAACATCTCCTTTTTGGTGGCTGCCACCACTACCATGGCATCAACTGGCACTCCCTTGGTAAGAAAAGACTTTTCCTGGGGGGGGCAGAAATAAATTTATAAGGCCACCTAGGGACAGGCTCAATGGTGTCCGGAGACTCCCACGCCCTTCGTGAGACCAGCTCCATGAGCTCAACGAAGGGCAGAGACACCCAAGAGGTGGAAGGTTGAGACCCGAAAGCCTTCAGGAGAACCGACTCATCTTCAGTAGGGTTGGTGGACTGCCAGTCACCCCTCTGCCTAAGGATTACTAATATCTCAGCAAATGAGATATCCTCAGAGGGGGACCGTGGGGACCCTTCTGATTCATCCAAGTTGGTATCGAATGTGAGAGACCCCTGTGGGGAGTCTAAGTGCTTCCTCTTACAGAATTTCTTCCTGGGAACCTCATCAGTGGGAACTTCTGGTGAAGTCTCGGAACAGCAGGGGCCACCCAATGAGGCTTCCTGAGGCTCTGGGTCTCTACGCTTAGAAAGGATCTGTGAAGCAGAAGTGGACACAGGCGCTTTTGGGTAGGAGGTAGCCGATCCTGAAGTTGTAGATGTCTTAGGAGACGTAACTCTCCTCATGGCATCAAAGGCACCCCTCTTCCGATGAGAAGGGACCACTGGATTGGAAGAAACCACCAATCCCCTCAGCACTGGCACAGTGGGCTTCGAATCAGAAGTAGGAGTCAAACTCATCTGGGCCGAGGCCCCAAGAGGCAAAGTCGGAATTGACTATCCTCCCCGGACCCGACAGGAGAGTGTCAGCTCCTAGACTCCTCAATCGTGCCGAGGAAGTTCAAGTAAATGGAACTGAAGGCACTGGAACAGGCGTTGGCTCCGAAGGCTCAACAATCATCAGGTCCAACTCCTCCAGCTCCGAAGGACCACTATGGCTCGGAGGAGGAAGAGAAGTCAATGGCATTACGGATTTAGGTTCCGAAACCACCTGGGTCAGAGCCGACAAAAATTTAGGGAACGCCGGTGCCTGTAGCAACTTCTGCACCACATGATTTACAGCCGAATCGGACAGGCTGATCAAGGACCGAGATGATTGGATGGATGGAGGTAGAGTAGGTGATTTTAGAAGTTCGGACACCGGTTCCAGGACTGGGGACCAGCTCCAAAAAGACAAAACGCTCGGCTCCGAGGGCTGTGCAGCCGACGTCGACTCTTTCTTAGATTTTTTAACTTCTGAAGAAGAAGACGTCTT